>NW_006399832.1:11794592-11795944 GCF_000299155.1 Elephantulus edwardii | reverse complement strand
AGATGGCACAATCTGGGGACTGAGGAGCTCACCCTGAAGGCCATGATGGCTCGCCCCAAGCCAAGGGCCAAAGACAGCCCACCCTGGCAGGGCAACACCCCCCATGCACTGGCTGGTACACCCTCCCTCTAATTGGCCTCACCCCAATCTGGTCCCCTTGCCTGACTGAGGACTATGTGGCCAGGGACAGCGTCTCCAATTCCAGCACCTCCACTTTTACCCCCCCCATAAGTGGTCATACTATAATTTGAAGTAGGGGTCACTACCCTCCCCCTTTATAAATGGCAAAGGGAACCTGAGAATTGTGAACAGGGTCCCCCCAGGTCTAAACAGCTTTTGGCAGAAGCATTCAACAGATCGAAAAATGTGGTGCATTTAGGATGTGGGTCCTCTTGGACATGCTGCGACTGTCAAGTGTCATCAAGTAGACAACTCACAATGACTTTCAACAATCCATTGTATCGGTGATCATCTTCTCTGGCTGTCCAAGGAAACCCAAACCTGCACACATCCCCGTGTGGGTGGCCGGTGAGAGCGCACTATCTCCTGCATGCCATCTCCCGAACGAGCCGGCAACCAGTGGGCATGCGTCATCTCCCATACCGTAATCTCGCCTGCAGGTGGCTGACAGGCATGCTTCATTTCGCAAACGGAAGGCCAATGGGGAAGTGCGTGGAAAGCCAGTTTCCCCCACCACCACCATCTTGGCTCCAAGAATTCTCACCAGAACAAGTCCACTTTGTGGCAGTGTGGCAGCTCCACTGTACCAGTCTTGGGGAGGCCCGGTGTCTACCATCCATTTTGGGTGAGGGAATCCATAGGTTCCACTGTGGGAGCCTCATGGAGCTGCTGCAGTGTGTAGCATGGTGAGAGCTCTGCAGGAGGGGGTTGGGAGCTGCGGGACTCACCCATTCCTCCTTGGGAATCCTTGAATTCCTGTTGTTGAGCCTCAATCTTCACTGAAGACCAGTCATCAACTGTTTAACTGTTCAATTATCAATAAACAGAAGTCTGTAGAAGGCCATAGTGGCCCTGCTCCAAGTGGTCCGCTGTTCCCGCTGCTCACCACGTTGTCTCCACCTCCGCTGCCATCTTGAGATCCATCTGTTGCTGTTATTTTTAATGGAATGATTTTTGCAAAAATTTTTTTCTTCCAAATAAGGTTGTACTGACCAGGAGGCAGTTGTCAGAACAGAGCAATGGAACACTGCATGGTTCAAAATTGGGAAGGGCGTACACCAGGGATGCATCCTATCTCCATACCTCTTCAACCTATATGCAGAACAGATTATCCGGGAGGCTGGGCTCTATGAGGAGAAATGTGGGGTCAAGATTGGTGGACGATTTATCAA
>NW_006399832.1:11791429-11793787 GCF_000299155.1 Elephantulus edwardii | reverse complement strand
CGCTATGAGTCGCAAGCGACTCGACAGCACATAACAACAACAACAACAGGAAGTAGACACATCTTTTTGTGAAGCCAAATTCAAACTACTTCACTAGAGGACTGATAAACCTGGTACAAACACTCTACGAAAAAGACATAGTTATTGTTGTTATGTGCCACTGAGTCACCTGCAAATCCTAGTGATCCAAAGTACAACAGCCCTAAACCCTGCTCTACCCTGTGCCAATCTTATTGTTTCTGACACACCTATATCCATTATCCCAGTCACTGAATCAATCTATCTTATCAAGGGTCTTCCTTTCCTGCGCTGTCCCTCTACCCTCCGAAGCATGATGTCCCTCTCCAAGGACTGGTCCTGCTTTTGCAACATGCCCTAAGTATGTCAGATGAAGTTTTAGAATCGTTGCATCCAAGGAACATCCTGGTTTCAACCTCTCTAGGACAAGTCTATTTGTTTTCCTAGCAGTCCATAGTATATTCAATATTCTTCTCTAGCACCACTGCTCAAAGGAATCAACTATTTTTCTATCATTCCTAGTCATTGTCCAGCTTTCCAATGAATAGCAAGTAATTGTAAAGACTGTGGCCTGAATCAGGCACACCTTAGTCTCCAGACTGACACTGTTGCTCTTCAGTACTTTAGAGAGGTCTTTAAAAGCAGACTTTCCTAAAGCAATTAGTCTTTTAATTTCCTGGCTGCTGGTACCAAAAGTGTTGATTGTGGAGACAAGCAAACAAAAACTGTTAATAATCTCAATCAAAAACTGTTAATAATCTCAATCTCTTCATCATCTATCATGATGCTGTCAATTGGTTCAATGATGAGAATCTTTGTTTTCTTGATGTTGAGCTTCAATCTATATTGAAGGCTACATTCCTTGACTTTCTGTAGCAAGTACTTCAAGTCTTATTCAGTTTCAGCAAGCAGGGATGTGTCATCTGCATAATGCAGATTTTTAAAATTTTTAATGCTTTTATTACACACATGTTTTAGTATTCATGATAAGCTTCTTAATAGACTTATTCTACACATTTAATAACACAGATTGTTGATAAGTCTTACTCCAATCCTGATGCCACATTTCTCCTCATAGAGCCCAGCCTCCCGGATAATCTGCTCTGCATATAGATTGAAAAGGTATGGAGTTAGAACACATCCCTGGTGTACACCCTTCCCAATTTTGAACCATGCAGTATTTCCTTACTCCATTCTGATGACTGCCTCCTGGTCCAAGGATAGGCTTGGCATAAGTACAAGCAAGTGTACTGGGATTCCCATTCTTCTCAGAATCAAGTGTACTGGGATTCCCATTCTTCTGAGAGCCATAGTTTGTTGTGATTTACCCAGCCAAAAGCCTTTGCATTGTCAATGACACATAGCTAGACATTCCTCTGGTACTCCCTGCTTTTAGCCAAGATCCACCTAACATTAGCTTTAGTATCTCTAGTACCACAACCTCTTCTAAACCTAGTCTGTACTTCAGGCAGTTATCTGTTGATGTGTTGTTCCAGTCATTTTTGGATAATCTTCAGCAGAATATTTCCTGCACGTGAAACCATTGATATTATTAGATAATGTCCACACTGTGTTGGGTCACCTTTCTTTGGAATAGGAACACATATTGATCTCTTCCCTTCAGTTGGACAGCTGGTTGTCCACCAGATTTCTTGGCACAATTTGGTGAGCACCTTTAGGGAAGAGCTGTTTGTTGGAATTTGTCATTGTGTATGTCATCAGTTCCTGGGGCCTTGAGTTTTTGCCATTTCTTTCAGAGCAACTTGAACTTCTTTCTTCATGACCACAGGCTCTTGCTCAAATGTTGGTTCATGAAATTCTTCTGTGTCCACCAATTCCTTTTGGTACAGTGACTCTGCACACTCTTCCCGCCTTCTTTTAATAATTCCTAGATCATTTAATATTCTGGCCAAAGCATCCTTAAGTATTGCAGCTCAAGGCTTGAATTTGTTCTTCAGTTCCTTGAGTTTAAGAAATGCTGAGTTCGGTCCCTTTGATTTTCTGACTATAGCTCTTTGCACATTTCATTTTAATACTTTATCTTCTCATGCTGCCCTTTGAAATATTCTGTTCAGCTCCTTAACATCTTGCTTTCTCTCCTTTGCTTTGGCTTCTCAGCACTCTAGTGCAATATTCAGAGCATCTTTTGACATTCATCTTGGTCTTTTCTTCCTCCTCTGCCTCTGTAATTATCTTTTGCATTCTTCCTGGATGATATTATTGATATCCTCCCACAGCTCATCTGGTCTTCACACATTTTTTTAAAAAATTAATTTCAATGAACATACGCAGATATTTTGGATTTCCATTTATTCATTGTTGCATTTTTCTCCCCGCCCA
>NW_006399832.1:11756217-11791151 GCF_000299155.1 Elephantulus edwardii | reverse complement strand
TATTTCGCTCAGCATAATGTCCTCCAGGGTCACCCATTTTGAATAATATTGCATGAGTTCCTTGTTTTTCAATGCAGCGTAGTATTCCATTGTGTGAATCTACCACAGCTTCTCTATCCATTCATTTGTTGATTGTCACTTGGGTTGTAGCAATTCCACTACTGGGAATATACCCAAAGAGACCATAACCGGCATCCAAGCAGATATATGCACACCCATGTTAATCACGGCTTTGTTCACAATAGCAAGGAGTTGGAAACAACCTAAGAGTCCTTCATTCGTTATTTTTCAGGGTCTATAGTAAATTCAATGTGGCATTTGTAGTGAATTCTAGAAAAGGTTTAGTATCAGTAATGCTTTGATCAGTAATACAAGCCTCAATTTACTATTTTTATAGAAAACTTCTATTTATCTCTTGTCTATTTTTCCTATAATGAAGTCTTACCATTAAAATAAAATTGCTCTGAAAATACAAGAACTATAACACACACACACACACACACACACACACCTTCTCCTCCAATTTTGCTCTCAACATCCAAGACAGCCTGAACACATATAGATATTTCTTGCTTGCTGTTTGAGTGGTATACTGATTAATACATTAGTCTTTGTCAGTGGTCTCCTTAGAGATTTTGCTAAGGTTATGAAATGTATTGAAGAACCAAGGGCCGTTTCTGTGGTGACCGTTTATCTTTCTTTGGTGTGGAAAATGACCAAGGGCTATAATTTCATCATTTTTCTTTTCACATTGATTCTATCTTCATAGCTCTTTGGATTGACTGTCTGTAGAAGGTATGAGAAAGAAGTGGCAAGTAGGAAGTAGAAGCCAGTAAAGTCTGTCCAAGACCCAAGCTAAGAGAATAATGTTTAGAAAATTTGATAGAATTCTCAAAATTTCATTAGGTTTGTAGCTACAAAGGATCACTACTAAAAATGTTACTATAGAATATTAGGAGATTGCATTAATACCTATATTTTGAAAGATTTTCTGAAATGAAAGATGAAAGGGAGAAAACTTTAGTGGATAGATATTTTAACTAAGTTTCTTGCTAGCTGCTGTCAAGTTAGGAAGCTCTGGTAGCCTAGTGGATATGGAGCTGTGCTGCCAACCAAAAGGCAGGCAGTTTGAATCCACTAGATGCTTTGCAAGAGAAAGACGGGCAATCTCTTCCCTAGCGATTTACAGCCTCTGAGAACCTTCTGGAGTTGGTTTGACTTAAGGGCAAAGATAGAGAGAAAGAGAACCATCATGTCAGCCCTTAACTCATGGTAACCTCATTCACAATGCAGTGAAATGCATCATTGTTGTATGCTTTCCTCAATATAGGCTGTAGATAAGACCATTGCGATCCACAATGTTGCCGTTGGCTGTTTCTTGGATGTTGACGTCCAGGTCTTTCTTTCTTCCTAGTTTCTTTCAGTCTACAAATGCCACATAAATCTATTCTACACCATAGCAATGTTGTTGTTACGTGCCATTGCGTCATTTATGAGTCAGCAATCACTACGTACAATGGCTCTGAACCTCGTCCTCTCTGAGCTCACCATCTTTTACACATTTGATTTCCATAGCCAGAGTCACTGTGCCAACCCATCTCATCCAGGGTCTTCTTCACCTGGATTCTCTTCAAGGACTGGTAGCATGCCCAAAGTATACGACATGGAGTTTCAAAGTCCTTGCCTCCGAGGAACAAGCTGGTTTCACCCTCTCTAGGACAGACATGTTTGTTCTCTTGGCAGTTCATGGTATGTTCAATATTCTTCTCCAGCACCACAAATTCCCATGACATTGATTTTTCCTCTGTCAACTTTATTCATTGTCTAACTCTCAGATAGATAGCTAGAAATTAAGAAGACTATGGCTTGTACAGGTACATTTTAGTGTCTAGACAGAATTGCTCATTAGCACTTTGGAGAGGTCTCTGACAGCAGATTTCCCTATTTAGTCTTCTGATTTCCCAACTGCTAGCGCCAACAGTGTTGACTGTGGATCTGAGCAAGATGAAATTTTTAACAATCCCAATCTCTACATAATCTATCATGATACTGCCAGCTGGCCTTGTGGTGAGGTTCTTTGTTTACTTGATGTTGAGATGCAATCCATATTGAACACTGCAGTCTTTGACCTTCTACTGCAAACCCTTTAAATCTTCCTCAGTTTCAGTTAGCAAGGTTATGTCATCTGCATATGTAGGTTGTTAAAGAGTTTTCTTCCTATCCTGATGTCACATTTTTCATCACAAAACCAGGCTCCCACATTATCTGTTCAGCATGGGGATTGTAAAGGTATGGAGAAAGGATCTGTCCCCGACATACTCCTTGATTTCAAATCATGCAGTGTTCCCTTGATCTGTTGTGACAGCAGCTGCCTAGTCTAGATATAGATTTCACATGAGCACAATAAATGTTCTGGAATTCCCTTTCTTCTCAATGTTACTCACAATTTGTTGTGATCCACACAGTCAACTGCCTTTTCATAGTTGATAAAATGCAAATAGATAAAATACAAATTTTCCTGGTATTCTCTGCTTTTAGCCAAAATCTGACTTTGGCAGTGACTAGGGCCTAGGTGACAGTGACTAGTGACTAGGGCCACCGCCATAGCAATAGCAGTCCAGCACTTTCAAAAATCAGAGGCCTTCTGAAAGTTTTTAAGCCACAGAATGAGAAGTGAAACAAAATTCTATAGAGAGGGGAAGAAATTGCTACTAGGTTGGTGGTTGTCGGAAACGGAAATTAAGACAGAAACTGCAATTAAAATAGCAGGCGGTCGTGAGCTGGCTGAAGGCACTTAGTGGCAGAGGGGAGAAAACCTACTGCAAAGGGGGGGGGGGGGAGAAAAAGGATTATTGAAGAGGTTGAAGAAACAGAAAGTCTCAGTACTTCAGTATAAAGAATGACTAGCTGGCCACCTCAGAAGTGCTGGGAGCAATGATTAACACTTAAGTTTCTACTGCTAAAATAATGGTGTACATTAGGCATCAGAAACTGGGTTGAAGGTTTCTAGCAATTTTCCCCTTATTTGGTTAATGAACCCAGAAGACGTCTTCTAAAGGGCTTTAAACCTTCATGCGCAGAACTCATGGGTATTTTTTTCCCCCAAGGCGAAGAAAGAAAATCTTGTATAATCATATCCTTCCGCTCATTTCAAGTAGAGGTCATTTAGATTTTCTGAAACTCAGTGAAAACATTATCCAGGCAGAGAGTCTATCCACTTCACACTGAAGTCTGTTAATCCAAAGTCCTAGATTAGCCGCTAAGGGGGCTTTCTTTAAACAAGGACAGCTTTAAAACCCTGAGCCTAGAGAGAGGAAGTGGACGAAAAGCTGGGCTCTCTATACTGTTCAGAGAGACATGTGACCTCTACTGTCGTTTTCTCTGTCTCGCCACTGAGTCTCTGCCTACTCAAGGATTGTTTTCAAATCAAATTGATAAGACAGTAAAAAGGCCTACTTTGAGTTTGCTGGACTTTATCTTCTTTCTTCCCCTTGTCTTCAAATGCCTGGCAGGCTGTAAATTGTGACACACACAATTTTTTTTTCTAGAAATAGGTTAGAATGAAATAAAACATGGCCAAAATACCTACACTTTTCCCCTGCCAAAAGGAATATTTCTATGATTTTTTTTTTTAGAAAGCAGAAGTGACTACAAGGTAGAGATGTGAGCATCAAGTGGGGAAGGAGAAATGGTGGCCAAGATCCTTCTGCCTTCAAGAACAAAGCCTTCTCTTGTTCAGGTGGGAGGGCGCTGCCCAGGAAGGTGTCCACTAGGTGGCGTTTCATCTCTTGAATTCCTTCAACCAATCTGCTAACCTTTTGGGTGTGAAAAAGGTAAACATCAGTTACTGAAGTAATTTTTCTCTGATAATCACAATTTTTAATAGTGGTGAGAACAATCTATATCCACCAATTTAGAGTGAAAACAGTGTCCTCGTTTTAGAAGATTAATAATCAAGTATTTAGCAGCTTTGAAGCATCTGAGAGCTGAAAATAATCTCAGAGTTGTCCCTTTGGTCTTCTTTATTTTTCAGATGAAGACATCGAAAAGGATATTAATTCATTTTCTTAAGAGTATATTCTTAGATGTTGAACTTAAGCTCAACTCTCATTGCCATCCAATCTGAACTAACTCCTAGCTGACCCTCCAGCAAGTTTTGAGAAATTGGGCACATTTCTGCCTCAGAGTGACTGGTAGATTCAAATCATCAGCCTTGGGGTTGGCAGTGCAACTGCTTACACACTACGTTGCCAAAGCTCCCTGCACAGCATTGGAACTGGGGTTATATCCATGCCACCTTTTAATCCTGGACCAGATTAAAAACTATAGTCAAGAAATATGAATTACATTTTTGAAAATCCACCAGAGGGTTGCTTCCAACTCCACATCAAGGAGAGTGAGAGTGAAACTACTAAGACAAGAAATTGCTGCTTATAAATGCTGTCCATTTGTGGTTCTCTGTCAGCACTAGATAAACAACACAGTCAATATGATCCAGAATTTACTCAATAGAACCTAACACCTCTGTACCAATAGCTCAATAAAAAAATAGCACAGAACATTTTTTAAGCCATGTATATCTTCCATCACTCCTCTCAGTTAGTGACTTTGCCTGTTGCTGTGATATTGGAAGCTATGAACCAGTATTTGAAATACCAGCAGAGTCATCCATAGGAGACAAGTTTCAGCAGAGTTTCCAGACCAAGACTAAGAAGCAGGAGTGGCTATCCACTTCTGAAACAGCAGGCCTGGGAAACCCTATGGATAATAGAAGGACATTGTTGGATATAGAACCAGAAAATGAGCCCCTCAGCTTGGGAGGTCCTTCAAAGCAGAGTCTACTGTAGTGATTCAGTTAGAGGAAAGCTTTCACCAAAGGAAAGGCCTTCATGTGTTGATGTAGCAATACTCAAAATGATGAGAAACAGCTGTAAACATCCATTAATTAATTGGAACATAGAATGTACAAAACAGGAATGTAGCAAAATTAGAAGGTGTAAAAAAGTAAAATAGTATGCATTAGTGAGTTGAGAAGAGCTGGAATTGATCATTTTGAGTGAGATAATAATGTGATTTATTATGTTAGGAATAGAAGAGACCTTAACACCAGGGATATCATTGCTGATGGTAGGTGGATCCTGGCAGAAAGCAGAGAATAGCAAAAGAAAAATAAATATCTATTTGTGCTTTATTGACTATACAAAGGCATTTGACTGTGTGGATCATAACAAACTGTGGTTAGCTTTAAGAGGAAAGGGAATCCCCAAACATTTTCTCATACTCATGTGAAACCTGTACCTACACTAAGAGGCTGTTGTCTGAACAGAGCAAGGGATGTTTTAAAATCAAGAAAGGGTGTGCATAACTGTCTCAATACCAATTAAATCTGTATCCTGAGCAAATCATTAGAGAAGCTGGACTCTATGAAGAAAAAGTGAAATCAGGGTGAGAGGAAGACTTACCTGTTATGCAGATGACACAACTTTGCTTGTTGAAAATGAGAGAGAATACAAATGCTTGCTGTATAAGAGCAAAAACTACAGACTTAATATGAACTGCATCTCAACCTAAGAAAACAAAAATCCTCACTATTGGGCAAATATGCAGATAGCATCATGATATATGGAGACAGATTGAAATTATCAATGATTTTATCACGACTGAATCGCAATCAACACCCTTGGCACCAGCAATCAAGACCTCAAAAGATGTACTGCTCCGGAAAAATCTGTTGTCAGGGACCTGTCCAAACTACTGAGAAGCAACGATTTCAATTTTAACGCTAAAGTGTTCCTGATTCAAGCCATGGTCTTTTCAATCACTTTCTATGCACCTGAGAGCTGAACACTGAATGAGGGTAACAGATGAAAAATTGATGTCTTTGAGTGGTGTTGTTGGAGAAGAGTAGGGAATATCCTATGGGTTTCCAAAGAACAAATAAATATGTCTTGCAGAAGGTGAAGCTACAGTACTCATTAGAGGAAAGAATGGTGAATCTCACATACTTTGGGCATGCTGTTATTATTGTTGTGTGTTATTGAGTCACCTGCGACTCATAGTACAGCTCTGAAGCCACCCCTATCCGGAACCAATCTCACTGACTCTGACACACCAACCCCCATTGCCCCGATACTGTATCAATCCATCTCATCTGGGGTCTTCCTCTCCTGCGCTGTCCTTCCACCCTTCTCAGCATGATGTCCTTCTCCAAGGACTGGTTCCTCCTGGTCACATGCCCAAAATATGTGAGATGGAGGAGCTTCAAAATCCTAGCCTCCATGGAGAAACCTGGTTTCATCCTCTCTAAGACAGACTTATTTGTTTTCTTGATGGCCCATGTTATGCTCAAGACTCTTCTCCAGTGCCACAACTCAAAAACATCAATTCTTCTGTCATCTTTAGTCATTGTCAAGCTCTCTTCACAAGTAATTATGAAGAACATAGCCTGGATCAGGCACACTTTAGTATCTAGATTGTTGTTTCTCGGTACTCTGAAGAGGTCCCTGACAGCATAGTTTTCCAGTGCAATTAGGTTTTTTTTCTTTCCTGACTGCTAGGCATGTTGTCAGGAGAAGCTATCCCTTGGCAAGGAATATCAAGCTTGGAAAGGTAGAGGGTCAGTGAAAGAGAGGAAGACCCACAACAAGAGGGATTGACACAGTATCAGTAGCCTCCAGTATGTCAGTTGATGAGAATGATGCAGGATCGGACAGAGTTCAGAATGGCTGTGTTGCTATGTGTTGTACAACAGGGTTGCATCTTTTCTCCACATATATTCAACCTCTATGTTACGCAAATAATTTAAAAAGCTGAGCTATGTGAAGAACTATGTGGCATTAGGATTGGAAGAAGACTTATCAGCAACCTACTTATACAGACAATACAAGATTGCTTATAGACAGTGAAGAAAAATTAAAACATTTACAGCAGCACACTACAGACTTCCATAAGAACTATATATCAACATTAAGGGGGGAAATCCTAACATCTGGACTAAAAGGCATATCATAATGAATGTAGAAGAGACAGATGGAAGATGCTAATGATTTCATTTTATTTGGGTACACAATCAACTCCTATGGGAGTAGCTTCTTTTCAAGAGAGACTGTGCAACTACAAACTTCCTTAGAGAATGTGCAACCAGGGTGCTCCTTACTGTTGTGCTGTTTGGTGCCATGGTGTTGAGTATGACTCATAGCAACCCTGCAATAATAGATATGAATCCTATCCCATCCTGTGCCATGCTCACGTTCTCTGACACACTTGAGGCCACTGCTACCGTCACTGTGTCAATTCTCTCAGTTGAGGGTCTTCCTCTCCTTGACTGTCCCTTTACCTTTCCAAGCATGATGTCCTTCTCCAAGCAGTTATTTCTCTTAGCAGCATGTAAGAAGAAGTTGCATCATCTTTGTCTCCGAGGAGCACTCTGGCTGCACCTTCTCCAAGACATATCTGTTTGTTCTTTTGGCAGTCCCTGGGATAATCAGTACTCTTCTCCAACACCACAATTCTCCCTCTGTCCTTATTCATTATCTTTATTCATTGTCCAGTGTTCAGATGCATAGCAAGTAACTGAAAAGGCCATGGTCTCAATAGGGTGAATCTTAATCCTCGTACTGACATAATTACTCCTCAGTAATTTGGAGAGGTCTCACTACAGACGTTCCCAGTAGAACAAATTACCTGATTTTCTGACTTCAGATACCCAGTGTATTGATTATAGTTCAAGTAGGATGAAGTTGCTGACAGTTTGTATCTTTCTTTTGTCTCTTATTATTATGCCTATTGGTCCAGTTGTGAGATTTATTTTTTTTTACAATCTATATTGAAGGATGCTCCTTAGAGGTAAGCATAGTGAAACTTCTCATATACTTTAGGCTTGCTGCCAGAAGGCACCAGTCCATACAACAGTCTGGGAATAACAGAGTAAGGGGAATCCCCCCAACTTTCATTGAAATATATTGACACAGTGAACTAAATAATAATTTTGAGCATGCTAGAGACTATGAGTTTGGCTCAGGATAGGGTAAGGTTTCGAATTGTTGTTCATAGGGTTACTATAGTTAGTAGCTGATTCAACAGAACCAAACAGTAACAATATTATTATCTACAAACCCTAATTTATGGCATGAAGAGACTTCCAACCATAATAAAAATCTCACAACCAGGAGACAACAAAATATATGAATGTTGTTGTTGTTATGTGTCATTGAGTCACCTGTGATCCAAAGCGACCCTATCTACAATAGTTCTGAACCCTGCCCTGTCCTGAGCCAGTCTCACTAATTCCAACTGTCCCTCCACTCTTCTGAGCATGATATCCCTCTTCAAGGACTGATCTCTCCTTGGCCATGTGCCTAAAGTATGTGAGAAGGAGCTTTAAAATCCTAGCCTCCAAGGAGAAACATGGTTTTACCCTTTCCCAGACAGATCTAATTGTTTTCTTGGCAGTCCATGGTATGTTTAAGACTCTTGTGCAGCACTAAAATGTAAAAGCATCAGTTCTTCTTCTGTCATCCTTAGTCATTGTCCAGCTCTCTGATGCATAGCAAGTAATTGCAAAGACCATGGCTGGGATTAGGTGCACCTTAGTCTCTAGACTGACATCATTTCTTTTCCATATTCTGGAGAGGTCCCTGACAGCAAATTTTCCCAATTCAATTTGGCTTTTGACTCCTGACTGCTAGTGCTAAGAGTGTTGATTATAGATCTGAGCAAGCTGTAATTGTTAACAACCTCAATCACTTCTCCATCTATAATGGTGCTTCCAATTGGCTTAGTGGTTAGGATCTTTGTCTTCCTGATGTTGAGCTTCAATCCATATTGAAGACTACAGTCCTTGACCTTCTGCAGCAAGCACTTCAGGAATGGGCCCTTTTCAAAAAGTCAATCTTAGGGAGCTCTGGTGGCCTAGTGGCAAGACGTTACACTGCAATCCCAGAGGTACACGGTTCAAAGCCACCAGATGCTCTGCTGGAAAAGGAGGGGACAATCTCCTCCTGTACCAGTCAGATCTGATTTGACGGTACACGTAAAAATAATAAAATAAAATCTTTAAAAAAATTTTTTAAAAAGTCAATCTTTATGGGCATCAAAAAAGTTTTCAAAAAGAGTTGAAAGGAAACCCACACTGAGAAAAACTAACATAGCAATGATATATCTGAAAAGGGACTCATATCTAAAGTGTATAGAATAATCCAAAGCATCAACAAAAAAAAGACAAACAAGCCTATCACAAAAAAGCCAAAAGATACGAACAGGTACTTTACCAAAGAACAAAGTCAAATGGGCAACATGCATAAGAAAAAAATGCTCAAAATCACTAGCTATTAGAGAGATGCAAACCAAATGGCAATGAGTTATCATCTCACTCCAGAAGCAGTAGCTAAATTCAATAGAATCTCAAATAACAAGTGTTGGTGAGGATGTGGAGAGATCAGAGCTCTCACACACTGCTTGTGTGAAAATAGAAATATTACTTGGCCCAACTATTCCACTACTGAGAACGTACCCCAAAGAAATCAGAACTGTGACACAAACAGATGTACACACATGCATGTTTACTGAAGCCTGATTCACAATGATAGAGGGAAACAGCTTAAGCACATTCACTCAATGGAATATTACACAGCACTGAAAACTAATGAACTAAAAGAATATACAACATAGATGAATCTGGAAGACATTATACCGAGTGAAATATCTCAATCACAAAAGGATAAATTCTGCACAAGACCACTTTTATAATGATAGGATGGATATAAAAGAGACAGAGCAAGGAAAGAACGGATAGATAATGAACACTGCACTGAAATATGTGAAGGGAAGGGTACTCTGAAAGGAACAGATGATTCAACATTATGTGAATGCCAATTTAACAATCTGGAACAAGATAATCAGCACAAAGTGAAATAGTCGAGAGGAGGGTGGGAAATATGTATGAGTGGATGAGTGAAAAATTTCTTTGTAAACTCACTAAAATCACAATTAAAAAAACCAAATAATTGAAACAACAACCAAAAGGAGATAATAACTCCAAAACACTGTTTAAAATATTGGGGTTTTTAATAAAAAATGTATTCTGGCAAGTGCATGATCTCCTTTGAAATGGAGCTGTTTTGGGATCTACATTTTACGAATTGATAGCTATGTAGGTCCTAACATTTAAGTCTACCAGAAACAGTGTTTGACTAAGAAAGAGAATGGTGTTCTGGAAAGGTAGAAAGAGAAACATAAAATAAATTGTCTTTGAGGAAGGTGTGCCCTACCTTTCTTCTAGAAAGGGAATGTAAGTCTACGACATTGTTAATTCACTCCTACACAGACTTTCCACTACAGTCACATTATTTGCCTTTTTTTATTACTCTGACAGGAAACAGTCCTTCTAGGTGACAAAGAAAAGCCTGCAGGTGAATATCAGAGACTAAAAGTCTTTGTGCCTCAAAAACCTCAGGCGCAAAGCTGAGTTTTGTGTGACTCTATTCATTATTTCTAACTCCTCACCTGAAATTGTTTCATTTCATTAAACTAGATATAAATCTTGGCATATGCTTGGCTTTAATCTTTCAAGACTTTTTAGATGAGGTTGAAATATGCCACTCACTTAGAATATTAATTTTTGAAGATATGATTCTTTGTATTCGCTAAGAACAGTATGAGCTTATTTCAAGTAGCAGCTCAATAAGCACAGATCTTGGGGATGGCTTGTGGGTTGCTAACATTTTTATATTTCCTTACCTATGTGATTAGTGCATTTAAAATAATGTTATAAAATTTTAAAATAATTTCTAGAATTTATGTGCTATATTGTTTCTCAGGTGTGCTACATTTCATAACAAAAACATTTTCAAATGTTAGTCTTTGCTTTTAAGTGTATTAGTACATTTAAGAAACACAAGGAAATTCTAGCTAAGTAATGATGTTTCATGAAGTCTACGGACAATGAGCAGCCAGATTCCAGTTATATACACTAGTTTTGTTGTGGTTATGTGCCATCTAGTCACCTGTAATTCATAACGACCCTGTGTACACCTATCTCAGAACGCTGCCCTATCCTGAGCCAATCTCACTGTCTCCAACACACCTACTCCCATTACCACAGTCACTGAGTCAATCTATCTCATCCTGGGTCTTCCCATCTGAGCATAATGACCTTCTCCAAGGACTGCTCCCTCCTGGCCACGTGCCCAAAGCATGTGAGACAGAGCTTCAAAATCCCTGCCTCTAATTTGGTTTCACCCTCTCGAGAACAAATCTACTTGTTCTCTTGGCAGTCGATGGAATGTTCAATACTATTCCCCAGTAAGTGCATTCCTGTTTGGAGTTTTTGGGTGGTTTTTTTTAAGTTGTTGTTGTTGATTGCCTTCGAGTTGAGCACGACTCATAGCCACCCAATGAACAAAAAAAGACCTGAAGCCCCTCTACAATTATCTACTTTTATCAAAGTTCACAGTAGTTTTTAGTAGCATTTTAAATATAAAATGGAAAGCTTTGGTGGTTCATTGAAATTTATTCTCCTAACCTAAAGGCCACAACTCTCTGGTTGTTCCAAGTTACAAAGCAACTCCTCAGGAGAAAGATTCATATAAATTAAGAAAATAAGACTTATAAAATGGATTTTTTAGTAGGTAAGCTCTATCTTGCAAGCTCCCATTTTTTAGTTTGGCAACATTCCATCTGAGAAGATGTATACTTGGCATGCTGCTATGTGCCATTCTTTCTATTTGGGCAATTTAGTTTATTTCTCCTAGCGTATTTGTCCTGTTAATCTGCTTCAGGTGTGTTAGTGACAGGATTTGAGGGTCAGGACACCAGTTCCACATTTGCCACAACAGATTTGCATTTTAAATCCTGAATGTTCTGCTAGTGTAAACTGGTTTTCATATCTCCCTTTGTTAGCTTGCAAATGTATGTCTCCTTTCCATACTTTTAGAAACAATGCATTTGAGTCTTACACTGCCAAGTTTAGATCCAATCAAAACTTGTGGTTTCTGTTTCACACTGACCTTGAACCTTTGGTGTTTGGACTTGTCTACTCTTGGCAAAGTTGCGCTTCCTGTTTCTAAGAATGAACTATTGTGAAGCTCAAGAGCTCCCTGCCTGTCTAACAGTTCTTAGAAAGCAAGATTTTCAACATATGAGTGAATTTATTAGGTTAAACATTCATGATAGTGAAATAAGGCTTGGAAAATAAATGAGAAACGTAACAAAATGTACTTAATATCATTTGCAATTCAGAAGTTTAAAATGTTCAAAATAGCATAAACTTTGGTACATTTGAAATATTAAGAAGAAAAGTCAATTTTTTTGGAGCTGTTCTCTGAAGTGTTTTATTCTCAGCAGAGAGCTAGGTCTTGGGCCACTTTCTTCTGTCCTTCTAGACCAGAGGTCTCCTTCAGAATCATGCTTCATCAGACCCTCCATTAGGCAAGAACACCCAGCTTAATGCCTCTTTGGAGGTAGTAATACTGGAACAGCACTATGTATCTTGCATTTGGAATTGTTAAATGCATATTATCAATATTAAGAATAACCTAGAATCATGGGATATTCCTGGTCCTGGCCATAAATGCAAGTTCTAGTCATTAATGTGGATTACAGCAAACTAACAAAAGAAGGCCCTGACTTCTGAATGAAATGTTTTCCTATAAACCTACTTAGAATGAAGATTTCTCAGAAGCTATCTGGAGAATTTCCTCTTACTAGGATGTATTTCTTACCTACATGCATGAAATCATGCTAGTGTGTCATGTTTGAGTTTACACTGAATAATGTCTGAAACTTGATACATGTCTTTCTTTAACATTGAAATTATATTTTAACTTTATTACTAGAGTATAGAAAATAAATTAATATAATTTAAAATAATAAAGTGTCTGACTCTCCTGAGCCTCTGTGAAATAAATTTTATTTAGTTAAAAAAAACAAAGCTCGTGCAGAAACTCAACAGATGTATCAAATTTTTCCTTGGCAAATAACCAATTATCACAAAAATGTTGCTAAACTCTGCTAGTAATGATATTTTTTAATAGATAAGTAAATATCATTTGTATTTAGGTACCAAATTACTTTCTTGAAAGCGATTCTGCAAATGTAGGAAGAAGAGTTAAGTATAAGCAAGAAAGTCAAACTCATTACAGGGGAGTATGATTTATGGTTAAGTCTCCTTTGGGTTTCTGAGGCTCTAAAATCTTGGAAAGAGGAGACTATCTATCTTTCTGACATGCACTTGGTAGATTTGAACCACTGACCTTCCAAATAACAGCTTTATAGGTATGCACTGTGTCACTAGAGTTCCAGAAGAATAAAGATTCCAGAAATTTGAATGCACTGTCTTTTCATCTTAAAAAACCACCCCAACAGCTAGGGGAAAGTTAGGTATTGCTCTTGTTTGCACTGTCTCCCAGTAAATCTTTGCCAAAGAGATAACTTATGAGGCCACATTTTGAAATTACCTATTGTACAAGCTTACTAAGTTTTCATGTATTTTTAAAATAAATTTTACCTGCTTCTTCTGGTAATGAGTCTCAATGAAGACAAGTCAAAGTGAGTCCTTTTTTTATGGTTCCAGTAATGGCATTCACACCTTTCCCAGCTGTTGCACATACTCATTTTCCACAAGTAAGTTCTCTCATCATCAGGGTCTGCTTTTTTGATATCCTGTAGGACAATGTGGCCATTATTTTGTTCCTACAGTGCTGGTGGTGGTCCTGGGACCGCTGCAATAGGGTCATGGTCATTGTGTCAAGCAGTTGAGAAAAGGTGGCAGTGTGGTGATGGAAGAGTTGAGCTTTTGAAGAATCCTACTGACCTGTAGTGAAAGTGGAGGGAGAATCTGGGTATTGGGCCTGGAACAAGCTCTTGATTCCTTCTCAGCTCTGGAACAAAAAGGGAAAATGCAGTTATTCCCTATGTTTAGCATCTACTCACTATTAAAACCTCCATGCCTTAGTTTTAATACTAATACAATAATAGTAAGCCATTTCTGGTAATGATGGCATAATAAGCAATAAACAATCAGCAAATGTAACAAAATAGGTGTAACAATATTTTTTAAGATGTTGGAAAGTGAGAATCCCAGGACTATTACATTGGAGAACAGGGTAGTAGTAGAGGGGTAAGTTTTTTACCTGGAAAGTTTTTTAAGGGCACAGCAGAGGCAGAAGGAACCTATCTAACACACTGGTGCCACAAGTTGTGGACAGAGGTATCTGAGTTTATAAAATTAGGATTCATGAGACAGAATACTGGAGCAGAAAAGAAAACCTAATGGAAACCATAAATAAGGGAGATGATAAAATTCATACACATGGATAGCAAAATAGCTAATAAAATAAACTTCCTGTGTTCACAAATGGCAGTGCAGTCATTTTGAATAATTATCTGCTTGGTTTGGGAACCCAGAGCAGCGGCAGCAGCAATGAATGGGTGGTATCCACAACAGGAGCTAGCTGACCTCATGGAAAAAAGTACAATCTTGTCCTCCTTTAGTTCCCCCTCTACAGAGATGAGGAGAGTTGTTTTGCTCCTATGATAAGACTGGCAGTTGCTTCTCATACACTCAATCAAGTCCAGTTCTACCACAGGTTATGTCCACACCATCTTGTGTCTGGAGTCAGAAGCTCTCAGAATGTTCTTCCAGGAGTCTGTGAACTGTGTCATACCTGGCCTACAGTCAGCCCCTGCATTAGTAGGGACACCACCTCACACTAGGGCCTTTTTCTCTTACTGGGCATCATTATCTAGTGCACCTCACTGCCATATTTGGAGCCGTGCACCATTGGACACCTCAGATAGCACTTACTGTCCCTTTATGCTAGCCATTTCTGACTGGATACCCTATGTCCTCTCCCTAGACACTATTTCCAGTCAGGCAGACCAGCCTAGGCTCCTCTGAAGCCAGCAGAAAATTTACCCCAGCCTTGGTGCCCCATCTCTTGACAAATCTTTAGGTTGGAAGATGTGCTACAAATGATTTGGCTAATGTTTGGGGTCTCAGTCATCACTCAGACAAGCAGAAGTTCTGATCTGACTGGCCAAAGCAATTCCAATCTTCTGCTGGCCAGGCAACCCAACTCCAGTTTTCTGCTTGCAGGCCAGACAGCTTGTCTAATTCCTGTAGTATTCACATTTGTTTTATGATAGTTGTAGGCTTGTTTCTTTTATAGTTTGCTCTTACAGGTACAGTATTTGTTAGTCAGTTTTCTGTACTGTAGCAACTTGTATGTTGCTATGATGCTAGAATCTAAGTTACTAATATTTAAAATAACAGCAAGGATACTGTAACACAGGGAACAGATTCACCAGAGTTTTCAGACTAAGAAGCAAGACTGGTCGCCTACTTATTAAATAGCAGATCTTCAAAATCCTTATAAGTAACAGAAAAATAATGCTGGATATAATGTCAAGTTGAACCTTTCAGATTGGAAGGCACTCAAAAAAATGAAGAGAAACAGCTGCAAATATTTATTACTAATTGGCTTGTGGAATGTATGAAGTATAAATTTAGGAAAATTGGAAGTAGTATAAAATGAAATGGAATGCATAAAGATCAACATCCTTGGCATTAGTGAGCTGAGATGGACTGGAATTGGCCATTTTCAATCAATCATATTGTGTTATCATATTGTGAGCTATTATGCTAGGAATGACAAATGGAAGAAAAATTGTGTCTCCTTCAATTGTCAAAAAGAACAGTTCAAGATCTATCTTGAAGTACAATATTGTGAGTGACAGGATATTATCCATGAGCATATCAGGAAACATGTTAATACAACTATTGGTCAAAAATACACACTGACAACTAACACCAGTGATAAAGAAATTGAGTAAGTTTGACAACTTTTTTAGTCTCAAATTGATGGAACATGAAATTAAGATGCATTACTAATTAGCAACTAGAATCCAAAAGTTAAGAGAAAGAAGAAAGGTAGTGGAGAATATCATGGTTACAGAAATGAGGCCCGAGATAGCATGATAGAATTTTGTACAAGCAGTGATTTATTCATAGCAAATACTTTAAAAAAATAACATACACTGTGCCTATAAATATGAAACAGGTCTTCCTTCAGTGGATACACATGGTCATATCTTGTTGTTCACAGTATTGCACTTTAGTATAGATCTTGAAATGGTCTTTTTAATTATGAATGCAACACCATTCTTCCTCAGTTTTTTCTTTCCCAGGGAAAATCATATAATTGTCCGATTCAGAGTGACCAATGCCTGTCCTTCTCAGCTTGCTAATGACTATTATGTCAATCTTTATGCATTCCATTTCATTTTTTACAGTGTCTGATATTCCCACACTTACACTTCATATGTTCCATGTTTCAATTATTAGCGGATGCTTGCAGCTGTTCTTCTTAATTTTTTAGTGTCTTCCAATCTGAGGGCTTTATCTCCAATGCTATATCTAACTCTGCTCTATTGTGTGGTGTTTTCTTTAAATAAATTTTATGTTAATTGTGATTTTATTTTTTGTTGTTTTTTTAAAATTTTCTACTAGTTTATAAAATTCAAACACAAATTCAAACAAATTCCTTATTACTTCAGAAGTGGCTAACCATTCTTCTTAATCTAGCCTAATCTGAAGTTTTGCTTTGGAACAGCATCTGATAGACAAATGCTGTATTTGTAAGAGCAGACTTTAAATAAACAAACATATACATATCTAAGTTATTAGGAACAATAACAAGCAAATTATTTCCAATATAATAATCTGACAGACAAATGATTATACTCATAAGAACAAACCCTAAGGATTAGCAAGTATATATGTATACATTTTCTTCATAGAGTTCAACTTCTGAACTTACTTTCTCAGGTTACAGATTGAATATATATACATATATATTCAATCTGTAAACGGATATATATATTCAATCTGTAACCTGAGAAAGTAAGTTCGGAAGTTGAACTCTATGAAGAAAGTGTGGCATCAGGATAGGAGGAAGACTCATCAACAACCTGTGTTATGTAGATTACACAAGCCTGCTGCTTCAAGTGAGGAGGACTTGAAATACTTGCTGCAAATCAAAGACTATAGTCTTCAATATAAATTATGTCTCAACATCAAGAAGAAAAAATTTTCACCATGAGACCACTAGGAAAAATCATGACAGAGAAAAAATTTAAAATTCTCAATGATTTCATGTTACTTGGATCCATAATCAGTACCCTTGGCATCAGCAGTCAAGAAATTAAAAGACATGTTGCATTGGAAAAATCTGCCGTCAGTGACTTCTCCAGAGTAAACTTGCACTTGAGAATGTTGTTGCTGTTAGTGGCCATCAAGTCAAGTACCTACTTCATAGCAACCCTGTGAACAACAGGTCTGAATTGTGTCCTATCCTGTACCATCGTCATCATCTCTGATATATTTGAGCCCATTTTTGCAGCCACCATGTCAATCCACCTCACTGGGGAGGATGGATGTCTTCTTTTTCATTGACCCTCCACCTTTAGATGCATCATATCTCTTTCCAAAGAATAAGCTCCCTAGCAACATGTTCAAAGTATGAGAGATGAAGTTTCCAGCCTTACCTCCAAGGAGTACTCTTGTTGCACTAGAATTTAGCAAGGCTAAAATAAAGGAAGAAAAGCTGAAATAAGAAAGTTGACTAGATTTCAAAGGGCAGCTCAAGAAGACAAAAAAAAAGTCAAGAAAATATGAAAAGAGCTGAAGATAGAAAAAAAATAGACATTGAATATTTCTCAAGTGGAAATAAATGAAGACCAAACTCATGCCTTTAGTTGCATTATTGAAGGAATCTATAGGCAAAATGTTGAATGATTCAGGAAGCATCAAAAGATGATGACATCACTGTACCAAAAAGAATAAGATTACTTTCTGCTTTGTTTTTGTTGTTAGGTGTCATAGAGTTGATTTTGACTCATAGTGACCCTAAGTACAACAGGAAAGAAACCACTGGCTGACTCTGAATCCTCACATAGTTAGTTGTTGTTGTTCTTGAGCCCATTATTGCAGTGACTGTGCCAGTTCACATTATTAAAAGTCTTCCTCTTTTTTTTCTAATCCTTTACTTTACTGACCATGATGCCCATCTCCAGTGAGTAATCCTTCACAACGATGCTGTGTGCTGTTAAGTTGGAATTAACTCATTGCTAACTCTCTAGCAGGTTTTCAGAGGTTACAAGCAGAATGGGAGGAGATTGTCCATCTTTCTCTGATGGAGTAGCTGGTGAATTTTAATTACTTACCTTTGAGTTGGCCCAAACAGTTGGCCAAGCAGATGGCCAGGAGAATGAACAAATATGTCTTGGAGAGGATGCAGCTGGAGTGCTCTTTGAAGGCGAGAATGATGAGCTTTCACACACTTTAGGCATGTTGTTAGGAGGTGTTATTCTGTGGAGAAGGACATGATAGTAGGAAGGGTGGAGGGTCAGCAAATGAGAGGAAGATCCTCAGTCAGGTGGATTAACACAGTGACTAATGCAATGGGCTCTTGTGTGTCAGGAAGTGTGAGTATAGCACAGGATAGCACAGGATTCAGATCTTTCATACATAGGGTCACTATGAGTTGTGCTTGACTTGATGGCACCTAACAACAACAACCACCTTTGAGTTGACAGCACAGCTACTTAACCCTTGGCCACCAGAGTGCCCTTAATCTTTCCTGATAGCATGACCAAAATATGTGAGATGAAATCTCACCATCTTCATTTCAAGAAGCTTATTTGCTTTCTGATCTTTTTCTTCATATCCTATGGATGCCCACTCTTGAAGTTTCCAGGGCAGGGGGGGGGGGTCTTTGCTCTTTCATGCTGCTTGCTATTGGGAAATTTCCTATATATATTAAGAAATTCTTCCAACACTGGAAGTCTAGGGTAATGTATTTAATGGAAGACTTGAGATTCCTGATTTTAGATTTCCTACTGTTTCTAGACTTTTATAGATGTTTCCTCACTTTAAATAAGACTTATTATTCTGGAGTAATTTCTCTCCACTTGCCTTCCCTGACTTCAGTACTCTACTTTCCTTCCTCATTCAATTGGTGAAAGCTATGATTAAAAGGTTAATGGATAGAGACATACCCTGCATCTGGGGCTGTAAGTATTCTAATCTATCATACAAGTCTGCATACAACTACAAATAGTGCTATGAAAGTTTGGTTGTTGTTTTTGGTTTTGTTTCTGTTTTTTGTTAATCCCTGTATGATAGCTCAGTTCCCACCCTCCTGGCTTTGACACCTTGGGTCTTGCTGCTCTTGGACCTTGTTCCAAGCACTAGCACTAAAGATCCAGCTAAATAATTTTGTGTGCCATAATACCCCTTTCCAGGACCCCATACTGCTCTGCCACCTTTGGCCTCAGCTGGGATCAGACAAGGATGTTCAGTGACATGACATTCATATATCTGATTGTCTTACCATATTTTATCATACCATTCTTTACTTGATTGTCAAACCATGGTTTGTTATTAAGAGGTACAACACCTATCTATCAATTCATTGTGTTGGAGGAATTATTTGCACGTCATTAATTAATTAGGTGTGTTTATTGTTTGCTCTTATTAGTACAACACTTGTCTATCAGTTTGTTGCACTAGAGTAACTTGTAGTCTGTTGTGATACTGGAAAATATGCCACCAATTTTTCAAATGCTAAACCCACGGTGGCCAGGTTTCAGCAGAGGTCTCAAATTAAGACAGACTAAGAAGCAAAATTGGCCATCCACTTCCGAAATAACAGAGCTTTGAAACCCCTATGAGTAATAGAGGAATATAGTGTTAGAGATAAAGTCCAGATTAAAAGTCATTCCAAATGAGAAGAAAACTGTTTCAATAATCCCTTAATATAATAACTGGAACATGGAATGTATATCATGCTTGGAAAGGTGGAGGGTTAGTGAAAGAGAGGAAGACCCTCAACAAGGTGGATTGACATACTTACTGCCTCAATGGGCTCAAGTGTGGCATAGAATATAATGTACTTTACCTATAACCTTAAATCATACTCTACTTTAAGGCACTTAACTTTATCACCTTGCTTTAGGTGAACAAAATTGCTTTGTTGAAAGTAAAGATGATTTGGAGAACATATGTCTCAACAAGAAAATGAAAAGCCTCATAATGAGATTAATAGAGAGAATGTAATCACAATAGAGAAATTATTGACATTCTCTATAATTTCATTTTATGTGTTTTCTCAATCAGTCAAGAAATTAATAGATGTATTGCATTGGGCAAATCTATTGTGAAAGACTTCACAAAAGTGCTAAAGAATAAGGATGTCAGATTAAAGGCTAAGTAGGTCTGCCCCAGGCTGTGCTATGATTTTAAGTTGCTTCACATACTTGAAAAAAATTGGACAATGAATAAGGAAGACTAAAGAGGAGTTAATGTTTTTGTATTGTAGTGATGGTGAAAAATATTCTTTATACTATGAATTGACAAAGTAATAAACAGATTTGTTCTGGAAGAACTGTGCAAAGAAAGTTCCTTATAGGTAAAAATGTTAAGACTTATTCTCATATACTTTGGAATATTAGAATGGGATTAGGGTTGTATTTTGGTTCTTGTGGACTAGTTATAATTTTTTTTCAACTTAAATTTCAATTTACAGATGAGTAATTGATAACCTGTTCCGTTCAGCCTCTTGGCCTTGTTTGACTGCTTTTCCCAACATCTCTTTCCACAGATATGGTCATTCTGATTCCTGTGTTTTTTATCAGGTGATAGCTGTCATTATGTTTTAAAACACACACATCAATAAATAAATAATTGATTGCACAAAATTCTATTATGAAATTTCTTGCTTCATTTCAGTCACTAATTCTTATTTTCCAACCAATAATTCTTCTTTACTTCTATCATTTGCGTTTTAGTCACTAATTATTATTATTAATACACCTTAACTCCATATTTTATCTATTTCAGACTGCGAAAGTTGACAGAAATCTTCTATTCTTCATCTTTGGCTTTAGTGGTTCATGTGTATATTTGAAAATAGTTGAATTAACAGGTTTTCCTTCATGTGTACAGGTAGCATCCTATCAGTCACATCATTATACTTCAAGATGTTGTTGTTGTTATGTGCCGTCGAGTCACTTGGGACTCATAGCGACGCTGTGTACAACAGCTCTAACCTCTGCTCTGTCCTGTGCCAATCGCACTGTCTCTGACACTCCCATCCCGATTACCCCAGTCACTGAATCAATCCACCTCATACAGGGCCTTCCCCTCCTGCACTGTCTCTGCACCCTCCCAAGCATGATGTCCTTCTCAAAGAACCAGTCTCTCCTTACAACATATCCAAAGTATGTTAGAGCCTCAGAATCCTTGCCTCCAGGGAGCGGCCCAGTTTAACCCTTTCCAGGATGAATCTGTTTGTTTTCCTAGCAATCTATGGTACTCTCAATACTCTTCTCCAGCACCACGGCTCAAAGGCATCAATTCTCCTTCTATCCCCCTTGGTCATTGTCCAACTCTCTGATGTATACAAAGACCATGATTGCAAAGACATAAAGAAAATGAAGAAAACATTAGAATCATGTAGGATGACATCAAAAGGGACAACATAAGTATGATTGGAATTTCAGAACATGAGAGTGATAGGGAAATCACTGAGAAAATCGTGAGTCACAAAGTACTGGAAGAAAACTTCACAGATATTAGGCAAAAAAGGGGAAATCAGCATCCAAGAATCACAGTCCTGGCTACTGGTGCTAAGAGTGTTGACTGTGGAGCCAAGCAAACTAAAGCTGTGAACAATCTCAATGTCTTCACATCCATCCTGATGCTGCCAATCGCCCCGTGGTGAGAATCTTTGTCTTCTTGACATTGAGCCTCAATCCATATTGGAGGCTGCAGTCCTTGACCCTCTGCAGCAAGCGCTTCAGTCCTCCTCAGTTTCAGCAAGCAAGGTTGTGTCATCTGCATAATGCAGATTGTTGATACTGAATTACTCTTTTTGGTTTTGAAAGCAAAACCATTCTTTCTGAATTTATCACTTTTGGTCTAATAGATCATATGATTATCTGATGCAAAATGGCTAGTGTCAGTTTGTCTCAGGTCACTAAAGCACAGAATTATAACCTTTATGTCTTCCATTTAATGTTTTACTACTGCCAATTCTCCTAGATTCAAACAAAATATTATTTATGTTCCAATTCTTAATAGATGTTTGTAGCTATTTCTCTTTATTTTTCAACAACGTCCAGTCTGAAGGACTCTACTTCAAGTTTTGAAAGTCTTTATTTTAGAAGTAAATTGCTAAACTTGAATTTTAATCCATTTTAGTGTGGAAAGTCCACTAACTTTATCCAACTATGGGTGACCACATTTCTATTTGAAATATTGATGGCATAGCTTTCAGCATCACAGCAATGTACAAGTCACCGCAGTAGAGCAAACTGATAGACAAGTTACATACTCATAAAAGTAAAATATAAACTAGCAAACATAGACACACACAATGTATAAAATAAGTGACAACATGCAAGTTACCCTCTCCAAAACAGCACCAGTAAACAGGTCCATTAGAAAACATTGCTATACCCTCGACATTAGATAGTTATAATAACCTAACATACACTAAGACTCACATAACATCAAGAAAACAGCAGCCTGTCTCAGCTATCATGAAAAAAACAAATCAACTCTTCTTTTAAAAAAAGTAGACCCAATGAATAGCCCAGATAAAGATAATCAGAAGAAATACGTTGATGTGGAATTATTTGAACAGATACAGAAGACGATGTAAATGATGGAAGAAGTAATGGAAGCCATTAAGAAAGTAAATACCCAGAGTCAGCAATACAAAAGAAATATATTGATGAGAAGCAACTTGAACAGCTACAAAAGAAAATGCAAAAGATGAAGAAAGAACTGATAGTATACAATGCAGCTTCTTGTCACTAGGCCACCAGATCTCCCTAGATACAGAGGTTCAATAACTTAAAAGATCATCACAAGACAGAGAAGGTACAGCCAACACAGTACTGGGCATAACAAAAATGCAAGAAAATGTAATACAGAATATTATGACCAAAATGACAGAAGTGCCTAACATACTAGAGGAACAAAAAAAAGTAGAACTGAAGAGAAGGAACAGAAAGTCAGTGAGCTGGAAGACAAGAGTCTCACTGGAAAAAATACCAGAAGAAAAATCAGAGATGAGACATAAAGAAAATGAAGAAAACATTAGAATCATGTGGGATGACATCAAAAGGGACAGTATATGTATGATTTTAATTCCAGAACATGAGAGTGACAGGGAAATCACTGAGAAAATCGTGAGTCAAGAAGTACTGGAAGAAAACTTCACCGGTATTAGGCAAAAAGGGGGAAATCAGCATCCAAGAAGCACAATGAACACCAAATAGACTGGACTCAAAAACATCAAAACATTAAAATATCACAGTCAAATTCTCCAAATTAAAAGATAGAGATAGAATACTAAAAGGAGCACCAATTTCTTCACCAAACTCTTCTTAATACAAGTTCATCAGTTGAATTTTAAATAAATAAATAAAAACCCAATGAAACATGCCATCAAAGGAGAAGAAATGAAGAACACACGTTTTAAAGCCTTTGTTGTCAGGTTAAGAGAAGCACCAGGAAATAAAAAATCCATTTAAAAAAATAAATTAAAAAAATAAAAGCAGCACCCCCAAAAAAATACCCCCCCAAAAAAGACACACCAAAAAGTCACCCACAAAGGGGAAACAATTAGATTAAGTTCTTATTTCTTAGCAGAAAAGATGTGAGATAGATGATAATGGGATGGCATATACAGAAAGTTCAAAGAAAACAATTGCCAGCCAAGGATCCTATACCCAGCAAAGCTCTCCATAAATATGAAGGAGAAATTAAGTCCTTTGCAAAAAAGAAGGAACTTAAGGAATTTTTAAAAACATAAGCAAAACTTATGTTTTTAAAACAAGAAAATTGAAGTGATGTCCTTCACATGGAGACTTCAAAGGAAAATGGATGGACCACAGTAACCAGAAAGAACAAAAAAAGAAACACAGCAAAATGGCAAAAGTAAAACCTGGCCTGACAATAATCAAACTTGATGTGAATGGATTAAATGCACCAATTGAGAGAAAGAGTAGCATAATGGATGGAAAAAAGAAAGCCCATCAATATGCTGCTTATAAGAGACACATTAAAAAAATGGAGAGAAAGACAGACTCAAAATCAAAGACTAGGGAGAAAAAAACATACCAATATATCGCAACCATAATAAGCAAGAGTTGCAAGACTAATCTCTGATGAAATAAACTTATTCAATTCACTTTTGAGTTAGAATGCACATGGTACATTCTTCAGAATCAATCACATATTAGGACACAAAGCAAGCCTCAACAAATTCAAATACATTGAAATAATACAAATTCTCTTCTAAGACCACAATGTCATAAAACTAGACATTAACCACAGAATGGTAAAGGTTACAGAATCACACATGGGGAAACGGAATAAGCCTCTCACAACTGGGTTACAAAAGAAAGTTTACAGAATTCTACAAAGCCTCCACAAGAAAAAGACTGGTAACACAACTACAAAATGGGCAAAAGACATGAAAAGAATTTTCACGGAGGAAGATATTTGGATGACCAATAGACACATGAAGAAGTACTAAAAATCACCCATAATCAGAGAGATGCAAATCAAAACCACAATGAGATACCATCTCACTGCAATAGCAGGAAAGTTTAAGAGAACAGTAAGTAATAGATGTAGGAGAGGATGTGGTGAGATAGGAACTCTTTTATTTTTCAGGTTAATATATTTTTATTTATGGGTGACACTATAATACTCTTGTGTTTAAACCTTTTTTTTTACTTTTTCTTATAAATTTTAATGGAAGTTTATAGAGACTTAGGTTTTCCTGTCATTCATTGTTGCACTTTTCTCCCTGCCCAGCCCTTCCCCCCACCCCAATTCACTTTTCTCCTTGATAAGTAAAAGAAAAACTCTCTCATTGTTATGCAATCCCTCCCCCCAAGTCAACTGCACTGTGCAGCTGTGATTCTGGACTGCTGTCATGACAACAATACCCAATCATATATCCCTTTTAAATAGTTCTATCTCTCATCTGTTTCAAGGCAGTATACATCATTCCTCCCCTCCTTCACTGAATTCTTATACACTGTTGATGGGATTGTAAAATGGTACAACCACTCTGGAAGGCAGTTTGGAGTTTCCTCAGAAAGCTAAACATAGAAATTCCATATGATCCAGCTATTTCACTATTTGGAATATACCCTGAGAAAATGATAACCGAGGCACAAACGAAGACTTGTACCTTAATATTCATTTTTGTTGATTGCCTTCAACATGCCTCATAAAGACACTATGAAAAAAAGGCCTGAAGCCCCTTTACAACTATCGACATTTCATAGCGGTGTTTTTCACCATTGCAAGAACATGGAAACAACCCTAATGTCCAACCACAATCTAATGGATTGAGAAATTATGGTACATTCACATGATGGAATACTATGCAGCACCCAGGAGCAATGATTTTATAAATCACAACTTCGAGAGATTGGAGAGCATTATGTTAAGTGAACTAAGTCAGTCACATAAGGACAAATACTGTACGAAACTATTATTGTAGCATTTGTATGAGGATCGAAGGGAAGGAGAGTGGGAGAAGAGTGGTGAGGATGAACAGAGGAGGAAAATTAATAATACAATTTGATGGATAGAGGAACGGGTGGTTAAAGTAAATGGGGAAAATCTGCTGTGAATAACAGTGCATATGGATTTTGAACATAAACCAGTACAAGAAAAAAATTTACTAAAACAAAAAGAATGGTGTTGCATTCACATAAAAAAGTCAATTTCAAGTTCTATCTTAAAATATAATGTTATGAGTGATAGGATATTATTCATATGCACACAAGGAAAACCTGTTATTACAGCTATCATTTCAATATACACTCCTACATCTACAGCCAAACAGGAAAAACTGAAAATTTTTATCAAATCCTGCATTCCAAAATTGACTGAATGTGTAATCAAAATGTGTTAATGATAATTAGTGACTGGAATGCAAAAGTTGGAAACAATAAAGAAAGAATAGTAGTTAGAAAGTGTGGACTTGGTGACAGAAATGAGGGTGGAAATAAAATGATCATATTTTGTATTTTCAATATTTATTCAGTGCAGATATTTTTCATTAAAGAAAAAGAATGGCAACTTTACACATAGACCTTACATGATGGACTGAATAAGAATTAGATTGACTACATCTCTGGTAACCTAGTGGTAAGAATCTGTGTTGCAATCCCAAAGGCACATGGTTCAAATCCATTAGCTGCTCCAAGGGAGAAGGATGGGCAATCTCCTCTTGTGCCATTAACTGCCTATGAAAACCCTCTAGAGGGTCAACTATGGGTCAGTTCCGACTTGATGGTACACAACAACAACAAAAATGACAAATTACTTCAAACTCATGTCCTACTCAGATTGAGGCAAACATATATGAAACACTTGAACAGACTCATCACAAAAGAAAAAAAATTGAACAGTTCATAAAAAGACTTCCTCATAACAAAAGTCCTGGATCAGATGGCTTCACAGCTGAACTCTACCAAACACTGAGAGAGAATCTATCACCAATTCTACAAGAAAGGCAGACATATGAAAGAAAGGAAGGAAGGGCCTTACAGAGTCATTCTATAGAGCAAACATAACCTTAATAACAAATCCAGGCAAAGATATTACTATAAAAGAAAAGGACAGACCAATATATTTCATGAATATAGATTCAAAAATCCCTTAACAAAATCCTCTAATAACAAAATACAATACTAAATCACATTAAAAAAATAGTTGATCATGACCAAATAGGATTCATAACAGGATGCAAGGATGGTTCAACATAAGAAAAGCAATCAACGTAATTTATCACATTGTTGTTAGATGTCATTCAATTGTTTGTGACTCATAGTGACCCTATGTGGAACAGCTCTAAACCTTGCTCTATCCTGAGCCAACCTTATTTTCTCTGACATACCTACTCTCATTTCCCCAGTTATCAAATCAATTAATCTCATAAAGGGTCTAACTAGAGACACGAAAGACATATACAAAGAAAACTACAGAAACAACAAATGACCTAAACAAATAGAAAAATGTTTCCTGCTTATGGATAGGAAGACTTAATATTGAAAATGGCAGTCCTACAAAAAGCAATCTACATGTTCCACACAATCTCAGTGTTGTTGTTGTCATGTGCTGTCAAGTCACCTGTGACTCATAACCACCCTATGCACAGCATCTCCGAACCCTATCCTGCTCTGAGCCAGTCTCACTAATTCTGACAAACCAAACCCCATTGCCAAGTTACTGTATCAAATCATCTCATCCAGGGTTTTTCTCACCTATTCTGTTCCTACACTCTTCTGAGCATGACGTCCTTCTCCAAGGATTGATCTCTCCTGGTCACATGTCCAAAGCACATGAGATGGAGCTTTAAAATCCTAGCTTCCAAGGAGAAACTTGATTTCATCCTTTGCAAAATAGATCTATTGGTTTTCTTGGCAGTTTATGGTATGTTCAAGACTCTTCTCCAGTACCACAACCCAAACGCATCAATTCTTCTGTTATCCTTTGTGATGCATAGCAAGTAATTGCAAAGATCATGACCTAGATCAGGTACACTTTGTCTCTAGACTGACATCTTTGCTTTTCAGCACTTTGGAGAGGTCCTTGACAGCTGATTTCCCCAACGCAATTTGTCTTTTGATTTTCTTACTGCTAGTGTTAAAGAGTGTTGATTGAGGAGCTGAGCAAGCTGTAATTGCTAACAATTTCAATCTCTTCTCCATATATCATGGTGCTGCCAATTGCTCAGTGGTGAGAATCTTTGTCTTCTTGATATTGAACTTCAATTCATATTGAAGACTACAGTCCCTGACCTTCTGAAGCTAACACTTCAGGTCTTCTTCATTTTCAGCATTCAGGGTTGTGTTATCTGCATAATTTGTTAATGAGTCTTCTTTTAATCCTGATGTCACATTTCTCTTCACAAAGCCCTACATCCTGAATGATCTGTTGTGCATATAGATTGAAAAGATAAGGAGACAGGACACATCCCTGACATACTGCTTTCTTGATTTTGAACCATGCAGTATTTTCTTCCCTGTTCTTAGGCCTGCTTCTTGGTCCAAGTATAGGTTTTGCATAAGCACAACCAAGTGTTCTTGGATTCCCATCTTCCTCAACATTAAACACAATTTGTTGTGATCTACACAGTCAAATGACTTTGAATAGTCAAGAAACACAGATAGATATCACTCTTTTACTCTCTGCTTGCTGCCAAGATCCATCTGACATTGGTGATAATGTCTCTAGGGCCATGATCTCTTCTAAACCCTGCTTGTACTTCTAGTAATTCTCTGTCAATGTACTGTTCCAATAATTTCTGGCTAATCTTCAGTAAGATTTTGCTTGCATGTGATATGGGTGATATTGTCCAATAATTTTCACACTCTGTCCAGTCACCCTTTTTTTTTTATTTTATTTTTTTTTCCAGTCACCCTTTTTTGAAATATGGATTTCTTCCAGCCAGTTGGTCAGGTAGTTGTTCTCCAGATTTTTTGGCACAACATGGTGAGCAGGACCAGCACAGCAAATGTTTGTTGAAATATGTGAATTGATATGTAGGACACATTACTTTCCTGTTAAAACAATTTTACGTATTTGATTTATAATTGTTGCATATCCCTCACTTTAACATTGTCCTTTCCATTTTGTCCTTGGGTACCCTGTCTACATTTATCCTTCTCATCCTTTTGGCTTTCTGAACTTTGTTTGGGGAAAATCTGCCTTTTGGCAGAGAACTAGAGAACACTGTTTTACAATCAGAAAAGTTATGTGTCAAAGTTGTTTCCTTTCTCTAGCTTCATTCAATTAGTCTGATAAACAAATAAATCATTTTAGATGCTGGACTCTATGAAGAAAAAATTGGCATATGGATTGGAGGAAGGCTCATCCCCAACCTGTATTATATAGAGGACACAACCTTGATTGCTGGAAGTGAACAGGACTCAAAACACTTGCTGCATAAGGTCCGAGACTACACCCTTCAATATGGATTACATTTCAATATCATGAAAACAAAAATCTTCACCACTGGACCAATTGGACTATAAAAAGAGGGATGTCCGGTGGGGGGCGGGGGGTGGAACAGCCATATCTGGCCTTTAGGGAGCTGTTCCTGTCAACAGTATCAACAACAAAACCCATTTCCATGAGGTTAGACGTGTACCCACGCTCCTGTGCCTCTTGCTACTCATCTCAACACCAAACTTACTGGTTGCTGGGTCTAAAATTCTATGTGAGCGCTTACAGACCACATAGAATCCTTCTGAGGAAGTCAAAAGGTTATAATCTGGATTAGTAGTAGAACTCAGGACAGTTTCCAAAATGTACACACAGATAACTCAGTCTTGAGCCTCGTGGCTTTAGGCCAGTGTTAGAAAGTTCTTAGTCCTTCCAATAATGGCTTCACACCCCTTCTAACCCCCAGCCCTGACAGTTTTCCAACAAACTTGGTCAAAGGCTTTTAACTTAGTTCTGGTTCTAACCACGGGGGTAGGAATAAGCAGTCCTAAAATAGCTCCATCTCATGTTGCTCTCTGCCATGGCTGCGGGTGCTGTAGGGGTAGCCAGAGAAAGAATTCCTGGGCCCGAAGGACGTACTATATTCTCTTCCTTTTTCTTTTCTGCTGTCAATGAGCTCTCCAAAATGATAAAGAGCAAGAATGCCAGGTTAAAGACTAAGATGGGTCTGATCTGAGCCATACTATTTTCAACTGTTTCCTTTGCATCTGAAAGTTGGACCATCAATAAGAATGAAAGAAGAAGAAGAATCAATGCCTTTGAGTTGTGGTATTGGAGAAGAGTACTTTATATCCCATGGGCTTCCAAAAGAACAAACAAGACTCTCTTAGAGAAAGTGCAACCTGGGTGCTCCTTAGAGTCAATAATAGTTAAACTTCATTTCACATACTTCAGGCATGTTGTCAGGAGGGCAAGTCCTTGGAAAAGGACTTTATGCTGGTAAAAGTGGAGGGTCATTGAAAGAGAGGAAGACCTCCAACAAGATGTATTGGCTTAGTGACCATAACAAAGAATTTTATCTTATCAGAAATGGTGAGGATGTCACAGGATAGGGCAAGATTCATATCTGTTTTTCATGGGGTCATTCTAAGATATATTCAAATGGATGGCACCTAACAACAACACTATAAAGGTGGACTAGTCTCTGGAGAAAGATTCCAGGATCAGAGAAAGAGAGGAAGGCTCTTAAAGAGATGAATTGACTCAGTGACTCCAACAATGGAGTAAATCACAACAGACATTGTGAGGATGATGCAGAATCAAACAAGGTTTAGATGTGCTGTTCATAGGGGCACTACGAGACAGAGTGAATTTGATAGCACCTAACAACAATGACAACAACATTTTTTCACCAAGGATAAAAGTTACCTCATATGTTTCCTTTCAGTTTTATTCATATCTTCAATACTTTTTAAATGGCATAATTTTTCATTTTCCCCCTTCATTTTTTTTGAATGTTCCCTTTGTTGGTAGTCATGACAACCTCATGTGATTTATTAAATTGCAATGTACAGCAGAAGCTGAAGTTTTAGTTTGTAAAAAAGATTCACTGAATAGGTCCCATAAATTATCAATATCTTTTTACTACTTTTAAAAGGATTGCATGACAATTATGAAAACTCAAATGATATAAAATGACACAAATTCAGGGACATAGATACCGAAACTGTACCTTAATCCCACACAGCTACATCTTACTTTCAGAAGCTTGCTTTCACGATGGAAAATATGCCTCTAATAGCAAGCACAGTTTGTAAACTCAGTCTGATTTATCAAGGCAAATTTTGAACAGAATTGTGTATGTTGCTAGAGGTGAGTAAATCTATTCATTTCTATGTGCAATTTGAATTGATAGTATCTCCAAATCAAATCCAAACCCTGAATAATTTTTTTTCAAGTCTTAAGTAATTTTATAAAGAGTGTGCAGTAACTTTCCTCTCCTCTTGCTCAGAAAGTGTTGATCCAGACTAATCTTAAAATAACAAAACTTCATTATATAAAAAAATAACCTTAGCTACAATTTGACTGCAGATCTGTACAGATCAAAGAGAAATACAAGTTTTCTGGAAGAAGATTATACTTGGGTCAAGACATACGCATGATGGATGCTGTGCTTTGAGGACCTAAGGAAGTTAATATCATTGGCCTCTTTTGTGAATGTAAAACTGCATAGGGCTGAAAGTGAAGAAACTAAGTACTGACTTATATGGAAAAAAAATGTGGTTGTGTCTTCATTCATCATTGCTAGTGATTCAAAAGTAGGCTTATGAATTTATTTCAAAACAAAGAAAATATATAATTCTCTAGGAATTCAAATGAACAATAAGTTTACCACATTTCAGGTACTTTTCCCAAGAAAAATTCACAACATGCAATAACCCCTTTTAAAAGGGAACATTCATGGTTATGTGATTGCATGTCCCCCACATCCCACCAGCATTTCAGGTTTGAAGACACAAAAAGTCAAAGAAAGCATTGATTATTTTTAAGCCAGAAAGTTAGCTTGAATTGACTGTAATTAAAGACTGTCTACTCAAAGATCTTATTACATGGAATTGTAAAGGAAACGTTCTCAATTTAAGTTACACAGCAACTCAAATATTTGTAAATCCTCTACTACATGTAAGGTGTTGTGCTAAATGTTGGGATAAGAAAAAGAGCAAGCTCAGTTGACCTTATAGTCCTTATAATGTGCTGGAGAAGAGAATTACCTTTCAGATAGCCTAATACTGCCTAATCCTGCCTTATATATTTTTAGAGAAAAAGAAAGAGTAAATTTATTATTTTAAATTCTATGGACTACACTTCACAATAAAGACATTAAAAGACATTGACTAGTTGAGTTAATTTCCCGGGTACAAAATGGAAGTTGATTGGCGTTGATTAATAGGAATTTCCACTACATTCTACTTAATTGGCCTTCAGTAGAGGGATCTGTACCTCCAACTGAACAGACAGTTTATGCTTCATTAAATTATCTTCTCACTTTTGCACTTCAGATACTTCAATAAAATGGCAACTTTGCTTTGAATGGCTCATTGAAGCATGCCAGTGAGCAGCTGAAGAAGAACCCATGGAATGAAAAACACCCTTTGCATTTGGAAGGCATCACCTCTCACTTATAATACTTTGATAATTTATGAACTCTGTGGTTCATAAATATTCACAAATCTGGAAAACGTGTCTTAGGTAAATGAAGAAACATGACAGTATTCCTTGATAGGAGACTCAATGATGCTTATGAATTGGAAATTTACTATAACAGACATGAAATGTTTGCCTTATTTCACTCCTTTGATAATTGGATGGCTTAGTGATCTAGTATTTTTAACTATAGTATGAAGAGAATAGTAACTTTTCCGTAATTAAATGTGATCCAACAATATCTAAAACTTGCAAGATACAAAGATTGAGGGCTTTATTTTCAGATATTGAATTTTATAGTGTATTTTGATATTTTCTTTGAAATAATTTTCTTTCACTCCAAAAGTGAGCTACATTTTTACGTGCATATGTGGACTTAAATTTACATAAATAAGAAGAATTTAAATATGTGGAAATGTTATTCATATTACTTTATATTTTCTTAACACTACTTAGAAAACCAGATGTTTCATTGGTGAAAAGCTGAGGATATTTAGCTTATTTCTCCTTGAAGATAATTAAATACTGACTTCTTTAAAAGCTTTTATCAGTCATTTTAGGTTGTTTATATTCATGAGACTATTCAGTCATATGAAATTATTCCTTCAATTCTTACAATTTCAGTAGACATAATCTTTAACCAAATCCTAACTATTAGGACTGGATCACTGTAACCTTTATGAAATCTCCATTTTCTTTGTCCTTTCTTCATCAGATTGCATACTATCTAATAAAGCCTGAGGTGCTCCTGACTCAAATAATGGTGTTTATGATCACCTCCTATACATGTGAAATCTGGGCAATGAATAAGGAAGACAAAAATGATTTGATGCTTTTGAATGATGGTGGTGGAGAATATCGACTATAACATGAACTGCCAAAAGAACATACAAATCTTGGAAGTAGTGCAAGTAGAATGAGCCTTACAAGCAAGGGTAGTGAGACATCATCTCATCTAGAAAAAGTATAGAATTAGTGAAAGAGAGGGAGGCCCTTAATAAGATGAATTGTCACAGTGACTGCAATAATATACATAAGCAGAGATTGAGAGAATGATGCATGATTGGGCAAGGTTAGGATTGGGACACGGTTTTTATGAGTCAGAGTCCACTCAATGGAACCTAAGAAAAACAATAATGAAGTTTCAGAGAAAAAAAAAAGTGGGAAAATCCAGAGAAATCACCTGAGTCAGAGAGATATCAGTTACAATCAAGAGCTAAGCCTTATGTGATGGATTCCATTATTCAGCAGCAACCTAGCAATTTCACCGTCTTTTTGTCTATGGTTAGGCAAATATTTGTAATGAAAATTGCCTCCTTGGTTTATTTAACATCTCTCACACACAAAAAGTCCTTTGAACTTCTGGTATGTGTTTTACCATGTCTTCTTTCTTTCACTAGAGCCATTGCTTTCCCATCCAGCCCCCTCACACACTTCCTTAAACAAACATCCTTTTTATAAAAAAAGACAAAGAAATCCCAGCTCTTCATTTTTGTTTGACTTGCTACACATTACTATTCACTTACCCAAACACAGATGGAAAACAGGCTCTAACTCTTCAATGGATGGCTTTCTCACGAGATTTCACCTCTAGAAATATTGTGACTGCTTCTTCTGAAAACAAATCGTCCCTTCTGGACTTTTACTCGTCCTTTAACAGAAATCGGTTATTTGTGAACTTTGCCACTTGGAGGATTAATAGCTCTTCACAGCATAGACCAATGGATCAAATTGCAAAAAGAATGTATAAATTCATAATTTATGTTTTCTCATTTGACATCTCTCAAGTAAATAAAGCCAAAGGAAAGAAGTGCTAAAACCCAACCAATACCAATAAACTCATGCATAGAAGGAAGGGTTCATGAAGAGGAAGAAAGAAAATATCCTTGCTTTGTCCCTGAGCCATGGAGGCGGTAGCCAGTATATTCTCAGGTGAGGAATTGTTTAACAATACAGCTTTGCCTCGTGCATGCAGGTACGTAATAAGGATAAGAAAGTTCTCAATGTATATGAATAATAGTATGAAACACAATGTAAATGAAAGATTGTAAAAACACAATGTACATGAATGAAGCACAATGTATATCAACACTTTTATGTATACCAGTAGAAAAGTTAATTAAAAAACTTCTCAAAGTTTTGTGAAAACCAAGAATAATGGGAAGATATCTCTTTATCACTTACATCAATTATTTCCAACATATCATCAAAAAATCTCCTGTTGTCATGTGCCATTGAGTCAACTACGACTCATAGCAATCCTGTGCACAAGAGCTCTGAACTCTGCTCTATGCTGAGCCAGTCTCACTCTCTCTGACATATCTACCCTCACTACTTCAGTAATTTTGTCAAACTGTTTCATCCAGGTTCTTCCTCCCCTGTACTGTCCCTTGACTCTTCTAAGCATGATATCGTTCTCCAAACACTGGCTCCACCTGGATACATGCCAAAAGTATGTGAGATAAAGTTTGAAAATCCTTACCTCTAAGGAGCTGTTTGCTTTCACCCTCTTCGCAGCAGTTTAGCTCCTTTCCTTGGCAGTCCATGGTATGCTCAATGCTCTTTTCCATCACCACAAAGACGTCAATTATTCTGTGATTCTAGTCATTGTCCAGCTCTCTGACGCACAGCAAGTTATTGTGAAGACCATGGACTGAATCAGGCGCACTTTAATCTCTAGACTGAC
>NW_006399832.1:11722739-11754077 GCF_000299155.1 Elephantulus edwardii | reverse complement strand
ATCCTGATACCACATTCTTCTTCATAGAGTCTAGTTTCACAAATTATTTGCTCAGCATACAGATTGAATATGTATAGAGAAAGGTTACAGCCATGGCACACATTCTTTTTCCTTTATAGGGTCACTTTGAGTAACCTACGACTCGCCAGCACTTAACAAAAACAACAACAACAACAGTGTTCCCTTGTTCTGTTTGGATAACAGCTTCTTGGTCTAGTTATAGATTTCATATAAGCACAATTAAATGTTCTGGGATTCCCATTCTTCTCAATGTTGCCATAGTTTGTTATTATCTATACTGTCAAATGCCTTTGCATAGTCAATAAAACACAAACATACTTCTCATATTCTCTGCTTTTAATGAGGATCAATTTTACACTAGAAAAGCTACTTCTGGCATCTTCTAAGCCCTGCTTAAACTTCTGAAAATCTTCTGTCAATAACTGTTCCAGTTATTTTTGGATGATCTTCAGCAATATTTTGCTTGCATATTATATTAATTATGCTGTTTAATGATTACCATATTTTGTTGGATCACTTTTCTTGGGGATGAGAACACTTGCTCTGTACCTGTGAGACCCTGGGCCTGCAGCATGACTAGTCAAGGTATATTAGTCCTGCCTTCTCACATCTGCATTTGAGCAACTTTATGACCTAGCTCTAGATTTACACTCCTGGAAGATTGTTGTGTAGAGCTCATGCTTGAATGCCTATTGTTGCTAAAGGTGAAAATTAACCTCACATTAAGGTCTGGATATTGCCTATTGGTGTTGATAATAGCCATTGACACCATCAATGGAGGAAAAAATTACGTTCCCAATAATTTAATTTTATTTGGAGTCACAATCCACATCCATAGAAGTGGTGGTCAGGAAATCAAGAGACATGTTCATTGAGACAATATGCTCTCAGACACCTTTTAAACAAACTAAAGAGCTAGGATGCCACTTTAAAGGCTGGAGTGCACCAGAAGCAAGTCATGGTCTTTTTCTATTGCTTCCTATGCATCTGAAAGAGAGACAATAAATAAGGATTTCATGAAGAAAAACTGATACTTTAGAACTGTGTTGGCCAAGCGTACTGACTAAACCTGGGACCACAAAAAGAACAAACTTGTCTTGGAAGAAGAGTAATCAGAGTTCTCAGAGGCAAAGATCATGAAACTTTTACTTAGATACTTTGAGAATGTTGTCAAAAAGGGCTAGTCCTTGAAGAAAAGACATGAGATGAATTTACACAGCGACTGTAGCAATGGGATTGAGTGTTGTGGAGATTATGAGAATACGGTAGGATAAGACAAGGTGGGACCTAGAATTGTTATGAAGGAACTTGACCAAAAAACCCTCAAAAGGGTTGGAACTATATAAAATGCAAATTAGTTAGACTTCAGTAGAAGCTTATAGTTGTTTTCATATGCTGTTGAGCAAGCCATCAAGTCAAAGTGACCTGATGTGTACGAAACCCTGATCCAGTATCAGTCTCACAATCTTTGCTGTGCTTAAGCTCATTGTAGCCAGTGTGTTCATTTTGTTGTGCTCCCTCTTTTGTACTGATCATCCTCAACTTTATCAAGAATGATAGCTTTCTCCAGTAATCCATTACTTGTGTAACATGCCCAAAACACACAAATCCATCGAATTCCTTTTAAAAGAAAGATTTCCTTACAAATTTGCCCTCTTATTTTGAAACCAAATGTGTTGTTCATTAAGTTGGTAAAGTGAACTAATAGGTACATTGTACCCACTCTTATAGTGCAAATCAACATGGCAAATGCATTGTTATGTGAACACAAAGTTAGGTCCTCTTAATATATAGTGATGCCTCTTGAGAATCAAAGAAGTGTCATGAAGTTATTATAAGAGTTTTTAAACTTTCCAAATCAAGTGCTTCATAAAATTCATGACAATTTGCAGAAGTATTCTGGAGATTTTCATATTTCCCAAATCACAATTAGGGATCTATTGGGAGCTTGTCTTTTATGATTGATCCTATGTTACATTGGGTTGATTCACTCTCATGTATGATGAGCTTCTTTATTTATTGTTATCCAAAGTTAACTCAGTGTGCAGTCCTAGAATTAGCAACAAATGTTTTCCATTTCCAGCTGTATTGGAGTGTTGGAAGTCAGTAAATACAAGAAAATAATTCAGTAAACACAAGAAAATAATTCAGTAAACACAAGAAAATAATTCAGTAAACACCAGAAAATAGGAAATGATAAGATAATAATATTAAGAAGTAAGTTACATATGGTCCAGCTATATTCTTAGAACATACACACACATAAATTTATTATCTAAATGGAAAGTAATTTGTGAAATATAGTTTACCTACGCAAGAATGGACATTTCTATTTCAAAGTAAATGAGAACATTGGTTTCATTATTTTTGTTAACTTTTCAAGAAAATAGAGTAAGAAAAATATTGCTAGAGCATAATGTTTAAGGGAATGTGACAGCTAAGATTGTGTGCCAACTTGGAGGGGTCATTATTCTTAATAATAATCAAATCACAATGAGATATTCTATAAGCAGGCAATTTTTCAAAAGGGAATTCCATTGGAGATGTTACTTCTAGCCAGGATATGTGGATCTTCTGGCAGAATCTCTGAATTTCTGCTTGCTTTGCATCTTGCATCTGGCTTATAATTATTTGACTTCTAGTTCTTAGGGCTAATAACCTGTAGTCTCACAGCTGGTCTTGGATTTGCCAGCCTCTGCAGCTTGTGGACCAGCAGGCTGTCATCATACCTGTCTGTCAGTCTCTTCAGGCACATGAGTCAGGAGAAGCCTCCATTCTGACACCTTACCAACAGACTGTCAATCCCTGTAATCATATCGGTGTTTCTTTGAGATAAATCTTATGAGTTTTGATTCTCTAGAAAATTCAACCACAGAAAAATGATAACTAATAGTGCTCTCTCTATGAAGAAAAATTGCCTCTAAACTTGGTCTGGAATGCATGTGTCTCCATTCTTCGTACTCAAATTTGCTTAAATTAAAGAGCCAAAGTAATAACACTGAACACTGTAGTCCAATTGGCTGATTTCAAACAAGAATTTACCAGCATAGGATACTGTTGTGTGCTCTAGTGACATCGTTTTTAGAGAGTTTCATTGCTAACCCAAAACCGGTGCCTCTTGGCAGTTCAAACACAATCATCCTCTGTGCAATCTCTTCTCCAAGCAATTTACAACCTTCAAAAACTGCTATGAGTCTGTTACAACTTGATGGCAATGAGTGACTAATAGCTATGTAATTTCAGGACACTCAGGACTTTTACTTATTTAACTAAACCCCTGTCCCCTCCATAATCTTCCCCCAGAACTTGCTTTGATGACAGAAACAAATAATGCTTTTCATAGTGTTTCCATTGTGAATGGTGTCCATTACACTATGTGCTCAATAAATGTAAACCATAGTAAATTCATATATTTGAGTCAAACATCCCATGATTAAAAGTACACAAATACTAATTACCCTCCTTTAAGTCCAAGAGTATAGGACAGGACAGGTTCATAGGGACAAAGATGAGTGTCTCTGAAAAGTTTGGCGTGAAAATTAACAGAAAGCCAATAAAAACAACCTTAAAAGAAATATATTTTCTCTCAAAAGGAAGTCTAAAGGTAATGTGGGCTCAGAGCCGATTGAGCCAGCAACTCTATATTAACTTCATCTTAAGTTGTCAAGAGAGGATAGTCTTTGGAAAAAGATATGCTGGCATAGGTAGAGAGTTCATGAGAGAGGAACATCCTTAACAAGAACAATTTATACAATAACTGTAATAATGGGCTCAAATATGGTTTAGATAATGAGAAAGATACAGGACAGGGCAAGGTTATGATCTGTGGTTCATAGAATTATTATAAGACATATTCAACTTATGTGGCAGCTAGTAACAACAACAAACTATGGTTAACATTGAGAAGAATAGAAATCCCTTAATTATGCTCATAGGAAACCTATGACTAGACCAAGAAGGTGTCTAAAATAGCAGAGAATACTGCATAGTTTAAAACCAATAAAGGTGTGTGTTAGGAAGATATACTTTCTAAATACCTATTCAATCTATATGTCGAGCAAATCAGTCGAGAAGCTGGATTATATGAACAATGAGGCATCAAGAGAGAAAAACTATGGTACATTCACACAATGGCATACTGTGGCACATTGAAAAACATTGAACTCATAAAACATTGCACAATGTAGGTGACCCTGGAGGACATTATGCTGAGTTAAATATCTCAAACACAAAAGGGCAAATACCGATTAATACTATTGTTCTACAGCAAAACTCACATAGGGGATTGGAAAGGATAGGAAAAGAGTGGATAAACAATGAACAGTGCATTGGAACAGATGATGGAAAGAACTGTTTAAAAGGAATACATGATTAAGAATTCTATGTATGACAACAATCTGAAATAAATGGTCATTGCAAAGTGGACTGTGGAAAGGGAAATGGAAGGAGAGGGAGGAAGTTGAGCAACAATGAGTGAATGCTTTTTTTTTTAAGTGACCTGAGAGAGGGGGAAGGAAAGTTGAGGGAGGAAAATGTGCAACAATGAATGAAAATTCAACTTTTTTGTAAACTTTCATTAAAATCATAAAAAAGTATATTTTTTAAAAACCACACACACACAATGTTTCCTTTCTCTGTTCTGAGTACTGCTTCATGGTCCAATATTGGCTTCGTATAAGCATAATCAAGTGCTCTGAGATTCCCGTTCTCCCCAAGGTTAGCCACAATTTGTCGTGATGCACACATAGTCAATGATACACAGATAGACATTCCTCAGGTACTCTTTGCTTTCAGCCAAGATCCATCTAATATTGATGATAATATCGCTAGTGCAACAACCTCTTCTAAACCCAGCTTGTATTTCTGGAAGTTCACTGTCAATGACTGTTGCAGTCATTTCTGGATAATCTTCAGCAGGATTTTACTTGCATATATTATTACTGATATTGTCCAATAATTTCCATACTTTGTTGTGTCACCTTTTTTTGGAATGGGAATAAATATGGAACTCTTCCAGTTGGCCAGGTAGTTGTCCTCCGGATTTCTAGGTACAAACCTGGTGAGCACTTTCAGGACAGCATCGGTTTACTGATACAGGTCAATTGATATTCCATCAATTCTTGGGGTTTTAGATTTTTGCCAAGTCCTTCAAAGAGGCCTGAGCTTCTTCTTCCTCCATCACCTTTGCCTCTTAATAATATGTTGTTTCTTGAAATTCTTTTGTGTCAGCCAATTCTTTGTACAGTGACTCTGTATACGCCTTCCATCTTTTTTTAATACTTCCTGAATCATTCAATACTCAATATCACCCTTAAGTATTGCAAGACATTGCTTGAATTTATTCTTTAGAACCTTCAGCTTAGGAAATGCTGAGTGAATTCAGACGTTTTGATTTTCCGACTCCAGGTCTTTTCACATTTCATTATAACAATTTGTTTTGTATTCCAGAGCTATCCTTTGAAATCTTCTATTCAGCTCCTTAACTTCTTGAAACCCCCCGCCCCCTTTTCTTTGGCTTCTTGGCACTCTAGTGCAATATTCAGAGTCTCTGCTGACATCCATCTTGGTCTTTTCTTCTTCCTCCATCTTTGTAATGACTTTTTGCATTCTTCGTGGATGATATTCTTGATATCACAGCACACCTGGTCTTCGTTCATTAGTGTACAAGACCTCAAACTTGTTTCTGAGTTGGTTTTTAAACTCAGGGGGAATAGACTCAAGATGAAATTTTTACTCTTGTGGATATTATTTGACCTTATCTTTAGTTTTAACTTGAAGTTACATACAAGTAGTTGATATTCTGTTCCGCAATCTGCACCTGGCCTAGTTTTCACTGCTGTTCAAAATCAGAAAAAGAGTGCATTAGGGATTCATTCTGTCTCACTACCTTTTCAATCTATATGCAGAATAGATCATTCGTGAAGTTGGGCTTTATGAGGAAGAATATGGCATCAGAATTGGAGGAAAATGCATCAACAACCTATGACACAACTTTACATACTAAAACAGAGGACCCAAAGTGCTTGCTGTAGAGGTCAAGGACTGTAGTTTTCAATATAGATTGAAGTTCAACATCAAGAAGACATAGTCTCACCACTGGGTCAATTGGCAGCACCATGATAGATGAAGAAGGGATTGTGGTTGTTAAAAATTTCAGCTTGCTTGCTCCACAATCAACACTCTTGGCACCAGAATTTAGGAAATAAAAAGACAAATTGCACTGTGAAAATCTGCTGTCAAGGACCTTTGCAGAGTACTGAAGAGCAATTATTTCAGTCTAGAGACTAAGGTGTGCCTGATCCAGGTCATGGTCTTCACAATTACTTGTTATGTATCAGAGAGCTGGACAGAAGAAGAATTGATGCCTTTAATCTGTGGTGCTGCAGAAGACTGTTGATCATGCCATGGACTGCCAAGAAAACAAATAAGTCTGTCTTGGAGAGGGTGAAACCAAGTTTCTCCGTGGAAGCTAGGATTTTGAGGCTCTATCTCACAAACTTTGTGCATGTGGCCTGGGGGGACCAGTCCTTACAGAAGTACATTAACAGTGAAGACTCTAGATGAGATGGATTGATATAACAACTGGGGCAATGGAGGTAGGTGTGTCAGAGTTAGTGAGACTGGATGAGGACAGGGTAGGCTTCAGAGCTGTTGCACATAGGATTACCATGACTCACTTGCAAGTCGGGGACACTTACCAATAACAACAACATATCGAAAAAAGTCAGAGGATGACTCATCAACAACCTTTTTTATGCAAATGACCAAGGTTTGCTTGTCGAAAATAAAGAGGACCTGAATTACTTACTACAAAAGATCAAAGACTACAGCCTTCAACATAGATTCTTTCCTCCCTCAGAGCCACTCTAAATAAAAACTCAAATTACTGTCATTGAGTTGATTCTGACGCAAGATGCTCAGCCTTTGAGTCAGCAGTGCAGCCTGCTGTGGATTACACCACTAGAGCTCCCTACATGAAGACGCTGCGTGGGTTCAAACAACCAGCCCTTTCAGAGAGCAGTCATGTGAGTATTAAACGGCACCACCAGGGTTCCTGCTGACCACATTTTCTCATGCAGAGCCTCGGTGGACTTAACACTGCTGGATATTGAAATCAACCATCAGCTAAACTGGAGAAAGATGAGTAATCTGGGCAATTGACAGCCTCTGAAAACCCTTGGAAAGAAAGAAGGTCAGCTATAAGTCAGTTCCAACTCGACACCAAAGAGTGAATGAATGTGTCCGTGGTGGATTTGAACAGCCAGAGAAGAGTGACCTTTGAGTTAGCAGGACAGTTTTTTACACTAGTCCCCTATAGCTGCCGTAAAGTGGCTCTCACTCACTTACTCATTGTCATCAAGTCAGGACTGATTCATACTTACCCTCCATACCAGTAACTAACCATCCATCAGGTTTCCAGATTTTAAGTCACAAGAAACAAACAAGTAGCTAAATCACTGACTTTCTAAACCTTGGCTTAGGTGTAGCCTTGTAAGCACTCATCACACCCAATAACTTGCATAGTCTTTCAAGACAAGAGTATCCATACCTGCTAATGTACTACAAATCTGCTTGTGATAAATATAAAAAGCTTGTGCAATGTGGTCATTTTAGCCAACTGAAATTTCTCACTTAAAAATGTTGTTTGAGTGTGTTGATTCTTCAATTTTCTACCTTTGTAATCTTTAGGAAGTTACTTCACAGCTCTTTGGCTCAATTTTTTCACATGTTAATGATTTTTGTTTAAAGTCCTTAAATTTGTAAGGATACTGGTGGCCTAGTGATAAGAAGCTGCATTGTAATCACAAAAGCATATGGTTCAAATCTATCAGCTGTTCAATGAGAGAAAGATGAGTAATCTCTTCCTGTGCAATTTACTGCTTCTGAAAATCCTCTCAAGGGCCAGTTATGAGTCTGTTCCAAACCAATGGCACACAACAACAGCAATAATGAGAATTAAATTATGTAACACATGTGAACATTTAGCACAGGGATGGGTATATAGTAAAAGATATAAAAATATTTGTTATAATTAATATTTTATATCACCATTATTTTTCCTTAACTTCAAAATCATTTTAGCTTTCGGTTGATATTATCCCAGACTATACAAGGAAAATAAATGTGAAAACCTCTTTTTGTATTTGTTTTCAAGTTTACTATTAACAATTAACTTATAACTATATCATACAGCACTTCAGAAAATTGTGATACAATGTCAAACACAAATCTATAAAGGGATTTCATGCAAAATGATAAAAATCTAACACCTCATCTTGTATACTCTGTACGGCTATAAAGTTTCTCAGAACATACTCACGCCAAGGCCCAAAATGTAAGAAAGAATCTCATTTGTCTTAAGCAGGATTTGGATGTGATTTTTATTGTCAATTGTTCATAAATTCAGCTTGATCCTGAAAACCAAAAACTTATCTGGACTCTTCTACCCATTACCCGATAGATATATGTTGTTGTTGTGTACCGTAAAGTTGGAACCGATCCATAGCTGACCCTTTGGCAGGTTTTCAGAGGCAGTTACTCAAACTGGAGCAGATTGCCTATCCAACTGATAGCTTCGAACCACGTGCCTTTGGAAATGTAGCAAAGCTTCAGTAGGTGTATATATATATATGTGTATTGTTGTTTTTTTAAAAAATATTCTCTTTATTCAAGGAGTTTTGATAAATAGTGTAAATTCTAAATGTTATTTGAAAATATATTAGGATAATGTTGTCATTGTTGTTGTTGTTGTTGTTGTTGTGCTGTCGAATTGACTGCAACTCATAGCGGCCATATGACCAATGGCTTTGAATCTTGCCCTGTCCGAGCCAACCTCCTCATCCCTGATACACCTGCCCCCTTGCCATTTTCACTAAGTCAGTCTATCTCTTCCAGGGTCTTCCTCTCCTGTGCTGACCCTATTAGTCTAATTAATGATGTAAGAAGACAGGAACTAGGGCAGGAGCATGAGCTACTTTATATAGTTTGCTGGAAGGTTAATCTAATGAGGCCAGTTACAGGTGTGAGTTAAGTATGGTGTGGCCTACTTAAGAAGGCTCTGCTCTACAGCCAGTTCTCTGCCAGATAGCCCTTTGGGGATACAGATATTTGAGGACATAAGAAAGATCAAGTAAGTGTAAAAAAGGTCATAGTGTATATCTACATAACTTAGAAAAAGAGCTACATTCTACATATGGAAGGCCAATGGCATTGTTGTTGTTTTGTGCTATGGAGTCAATTCTGATTCATAGCAACCCTATGTACAACAGCTCTGAACCCTGCACTATTGGGAGCCAACCTATTGTCTCTAACACACCTACCTCCAATTATCCAAATCACTGAGTCAAGCCATGTCATGCAGGAACCTTCCTCTCTTGTGCTGTCCCTCCACCCTTCCAAGCATGATGTCCCTCTCCAAGGAGTGGTCTTTCCTTGCAACAGGCCCAAAGAATGTCAGACGAAGCTTCAGAATTGTTGCCTCCATGGAGTAGCTTGGTTTTACTCTCTCCAGAATGAACCTGTTTGTTCTCCTAGCAGTCCATAATATATTTAATACTCTTCTCCAGCACCACAGCTCAAAGGTACCACTTTTTCTTCTATCATTCTAAGTTATTGTCCTGCTTCCTGATGCATAGCAAGTAATTGAAAAGACCATGGCCTGGTTCAGACACATCTTAGTCTTTCATCTGATATAATTGCTCTTCAATACTCTGGAGAGGTCCCTAAGAGCAGATTTTCCCAATGTAATTCATCTTTTGATTTTCTGGCCGCTGGTACCAAAAGTGTTGGTTGTGAAACCAAGAAAGCTGAAGCTGTTAACAAGTTCAGTCTCTTCTCCATCTACCATGGTGCTGCCAATTAGCCCCATGGTAAGAATCTTTGTCTTACTGATGTTGAGCTTCAATTCATATTTAGGGCTGCAGTCCTTGACCTTCTGCAGCGTATGTCTCAGGTCCTCCTCAGTTTCGGCACTCAAGGTTGTGTCATCTGAATAACAAGGGTTATTGATGAGTCTTCCTCCAATCTTGATGCCACATTCCTCCTCATAAAGCCCAGTCTCTGGGATGATCTGTTATGCATATAGATTGAAAACATATGGAGATAGGAAATCTGGAGGACAACCCCCTTGTCAACTGACTGGAAGAGGTCCATATTTATTCCCATTAAAAAAAAGTTACCTTACAGAGTATGGAAATTATTGAACAATATCATTAATATCACATGTAAGCGAGATCCCATTGAAAATGATCCAAAAACAAGTGGAACAGTACATCAACAGAGAACTGCCAGAAGTGCAGCTAGTTTTAGAAGAGGCTTTGGTACTAGGGATATTATAGCCAATGTTAGATTGATCTTGGCTTGAAAGCAGAGAGAGTACCAGGGGAATGTCTATCTATGTTTCATTGGTTATGCAAAGATATTTGTGTGGATTACAACAAAACCATGGCTAATCTGGGAAGAAAGGGAATTCCAGAACACTTGATTATGCTTATGTGAAACCTAAACTTGAACCAGGAAGCAGTCATCATAACAGAGCAAAGCAATATTGTATGGTTTAGATCAGAAAATGTGTACACCAGGGAGGCATCCTATCTCCAATGGCATTAGGAGTGATAATAATAACACTAATTCCTTGAAGGCTAGGATTTTGAAACTCCACTTCACTTAATTTGGGCACGTGACCAGGAGAGATCGGTCCTTAGAGAAGGACATCATGCTTGGAAGGGTGGACAGACAGCACAGGAGACGGAGTCCCTGGATGAGATGGATTGATACAGTAACTGGGGCAATGGGGATTGGTGTGTTGGAGTTAGTGAGACTCTCAGGACAGGGCCAGGTTCAGAACTGCTGTATACAGGGTGACTATACATCGCAAGCGACTCAATGGCACATAACAACAATAACATAATATGACAGGTTTAGAAGCAGGAGTGGCATCCACTTCCAAAATAACATGCCTCTGGAAACTCTATGAACTTTGATAAATGTCTCTAGCTGGATAGACACTTCAGGTCTTTTTGTTAATAGGATCACTATGAGCTGTGCCTAACTCAAAGGCAATCAACAGACAACAACAATTGCAGCTTATTTAGTACATGGACATGCTACGCATTTTGAGAGACATCTTACAAAATGTACTTCTCTTGATTTAACTAGCCCTTATAATAAAGCACCAAAGTTGGCATTATTATCTTCTTTCAACATCCACTGCCATGGAGTAGCTTCTCACCCCCATTGCGTTTCCCAGGCTGTAAATCTTTATGACTGCATCTTTCATCTGTGAAGCTGCTGGTGTATTCGGACTGCTGATCTTTTTGCTTAGGATACTTAATGGACTAAATACGATACTTAACGGACTAAACCACTCTTTCGTCATTTTTACAAAGATGAAAAAAATCAAGCTTGTAGAGTTAAGAAACTTGCTTAAAAACACACAGCTAATAGCAATACCACTTGTAAGAGATCAGTGGACAGGGGCTGAGGATGGAACTTCAATGCAGCTGATGGGACCATGAGTACATGAATGGGGTAATATTTCTTTCCATATATTTTGAGTTACAGTTTTCAAACAGTTCCACCAAAAGCATAAGAACAAAACATAAGGCTTTTAATTTAAAATGTGAAATAAAAATCAGCCTCTGGGTTGTTGTTTTACCCTTTGGAGTAAGAAGTCTGAAGATGTTGAGGAAGGTTTGATTGTGTCTATGATTATAATATAAGAAGAGTCATGGTGGCATAATGAATGAGGCATCAGGCTGCTGACAGAAAGGTTGGCAGTTCAAATTCATTAACTACTCTGTGGGAAAAAAGATGGGGAATCTCTCATAAGGTATATTTATAGTCTTGGATTTGCTCCTTAAAAGACGACAACTTAAGGAACAGTTTTAGTTTGTCCTGTAGGTTCTCTATGAGTTAGAATTTAATTCCTCATCAGTGGATGACAATGATGATTCTCTTTTTTTAAAATTCTTTTTATTGTGATATTAACAGAAGGTTACAGGAAAGTTGGATTTTCATTCCGATGATATCATTCAATATTCACCATGAACCAAACCCTTTCATAACACATTTAACTCCCAGAACTTCAGAATTCAAATAAGTATTCTTTTACTCTGATTTTACAGATGAAGTTGTTGTTGTTGTTAGGTGCCTTCAAGCTGTGTACAATTGATAGTAGCTTTATGAACAACAGATGTGAACCCTGACCTATCCTGTGCCATCCTCATCATCTCTGACATACTTGGATGCCATTGCCACAGTCACTGTATAAGTTCATATCATTGAGGGTCTTTTTCTCCTTTGCTGACTTTCCAGCTTTGCAAGCATGATGTTCTTCTCCAAGAAAGAGCCTCTGTTAAAAATATGCCCAAAGTATGTGAGAGGAAGTTTCACCAAACTTGCCTCTAAGAAATACTCTGGTTACACTCTTTCTAAGATATATTGTTTGTTCTTTGGCTATCCATAGAATATTCAATGCTCTTTTCCAACATCACAACTCAAAGACATCAATTATTCTTCTGTTATTCTTATTCAATATGTATGATGAGAAGCTAGATTTTAGGAGGAGGAGTGTGGCATCAGGATTGGAGGGAGACTCATCAATAGCCTTATGCAGATGACATAACCTTGCTTGCTGAAAGTGAGGAGGACTTGAAGCACTTGTTGCCAAAGATCAAGGAATGCAGCCTTTGGTATGGATTGTATCTCAATGTCAGGAAAATGAAGGTTCTTATCATTGGACCAATAGGTCGCATCATGATGGAGGGAGAGGAGACTGAAACTGCCAACAGCTTCATCTTGCTTGGATCCAAAAATAACATTCTTGGTACGAGCAGTCAAGAAATAAGGAGGAGACACATTGCACTGGAAAAGTCTGCAGTTAGGGACTTTTCCAAATTACTGATGAGTAGTGATGTCAGTTTGTGGATCAAGGTGTGTCTGATTCAGGCCATAGTCTTTCCAATTCCTTGCTATGCATCTGAGAGCTGGACAATGAGTAGAGCGACAGAAAAAGAATTGACGCCTATGAGCTGTGGTGTTGGAGAAGGGCACTGAACATCCCATGGACAGCCAAGAGAACAAACAGATATGTCTTGAAGATGGTGCAGCCGGAGTGCTCTTTGGAGGCAAGAATGATGAGGCTCTGTCTTACGTACTTTGGGCATGTTGTTAGGAGGTGCTATTCCTTGGAGAGGGACATGATGCTAGGAAGAGTGGAGGGTCATCGAATGAGAGGAAGACCCTTAACCAGATGGATTGATATGGTGACTGTTGCAATTAGCTCTAGTGTGTCAGGTAGTATGAGGATGGCACAGGATAGAATAGGGTTCAGATCTTTTGTTCATAAGGTCACTATGAGTTGTGCTCAACTTGACAGCACCTTACAACAACCACAAAATCCTTATTCATTATTCAGTTTTCAGTTGCACAAGAAGTGATTGAAAAGACCATGGCTTGAATCAGGTGCACCTTAGTCCCTCAACTGGCATCAATGCTCTTCAGTACTTTGGAAAGGTCCCTGACAACAGACTCTCACTATGCTATTCATCTGATTTCCTGTGTGCCAGTACCAAGACTGCTGATTGTAGATTTGAGTAAGACGGAATTTTAAACAATTTCAATCTTTTCTCCATCTATCATGATGCTGCCTATTGACCCACTGGTAAGGATTTTATTCTTCTGATTTTGAGATGTAATTTTTTTATTATTATTATTTTGTGTGTGTGTACTGTTAAATTGGATCTGACCAGTACAGGAGGAGATGGTCCTTCCATCTCCAACAGAGCATCTGGTGGATTCGAACCATGCCCCTCTGGGATTGCAGTGCACCTTCTTTCCACTAGGCCACCAGAGCTCCCTGATTTTGAGATGTAATTTATATTGAAGGCAATAATCCTTGATCTTCTACATATCCTTTCAAGTTCTCCTCACTTTCAGCAAACAAGTTTATGTCATCTGCATAATGAAAGTTGTTGATGAATCTTCCTCTAATCTTGATTCCACATTCTTCTTCATAAAGTGCAGCTTCTCGAATGATTTGCTCAGCGTTCAGTTTGAATCGGTATGGAGAAAGGATACACCTTTCTTGATTTTAAACAATGCAGTATTCCCTTTCTCTGTTTGCATAACATTGTCTAGGTATAAAGTTCACATAAGCCCAATTAAGTGTTCTGAAATTCCCAATCTTCTCATTGATAGCCATGGTTTGTTATGATCTACACAGTCAAATGCCTTTGCATAATTGATAAAACACAAATAGACATTCTGACATTTTCTGCTTTTAACCAGGATACATCTGACATCAATAATGATATCCCTGGTGTTCAACCTCTTCTAAATCTAGCTTGAACTTCTGGCAGTTCTTTATCTGTATTCTAGGCCCCTTGGGATGATCTCCAGCAATATTTTGCTTGTACTCTAATATTAATGACATTGTTTAATAATTTCCACATTCTATTGGATCACTTTTCTTTGGAATTGGGACAAATATTGATGTCTCTGAGTCAGATGAAATAAGTAAGGATTTTTTTTTTAAAAAAAAAAGGCTAGCTAATATCTTCCCAAATCATACAAGTTGGTACCAAAAACAAGAGCCTAGATTTAAGTAATGTCTGCATATGGTCAAAGCACATGCTCTTGTCATCTACCCTGCTTAACCAATCCTGTTTCAGTAACCCTTAAGGACTGAGGTTACCCAGAAACTTTTTTAGAAGAAAATCATCATCAGGTCTTTTCTACTGTCCAGTAGCTGGTGGGCTCAAGCCTCTAACCTTTGTGTTAGCAGCTGAAAGGGGTCTTATCAAGGTAACCTCCCCCAAAATAAAAAAAAATAAATAAATGAGTGTGTTTGTAATAAAAACTACTCCCTGTTCACTTCTAAGCTGTTTAAATTTACCCTCCCATATTTGACGTTCATTAAATCTTACTGAAGATTATCCAAAAACAATTGGAACAGCATATCCACAGAGAACTACCAGAAGTACAGACTGGGTAAAAGAGGTCATGGCACTAGAGACATCATTGGCAATGTCAGACGAATCTTGGCTGAAAGCAGAGTGCCAGAGGAATGTCTACGCATGTTTCATTGATTATACAAAGGCATTTGACTATGTGGATCATAACAAATTGTAATTAACCTTTTGAAGAATGCGAATCCCAGAACATCACGAGATTGTGCTCATGTGAAAACTATTCTCTGACCAGGAGGCAGTCATCAGAATAGAGCAAGAAAATACTGCATGTTTCAAAATCAGGAAAAGAGTGTAGCAGAAATGTGTCCTGTCTCCATCCCTCTTTGATCTAGATGTGGAACAGATTGTTTGGGAGACTGGTCTTTATAAGGAGGAATGTGGCATCAAAATCAGAGGAAGTCTTACCAACAACCTTTATTATGCAGATGACACAACCTTGCTTCTAAAACTGAAGAGGACTGGAAGCATCTGCAACAGAGGATCAAGTATTGCCGTTTTCAATACAGATTGAAACTCAACATCAAGAAAACAAAGTTTCTCACTACTGCACCAATTAAAAGCACCATGATAGATGGAGAAGAGAGTGAGATTGTTAACAATTTCAGTGTGCTTGGGTCCACATTTAACACTCTTGGAACCAGCAGTCAGGAAATCAAAAGGCAATTTGGATTAAGAAAGTTTGTTGTCAGGGACCTCTCCAGAGTGCTGGCGTGCAAAAGTGTCAGTCTGGAGATTAAGGTGCAAATTATACAGGCCATGGTCTTCAAAGTTACTTGCTATGCATCAGAAAACTGGACAATGACTAAGGATGACAGAAGAAGAATTGATGCTTTTGAGTTGTGGTGCTGAAGAAGAGTATTGAACTGGTATACCACGGACTCCAAGAGAACACGGTCTGTCCTAGAAAGCGTGAAACCAAGTTGTTTTCTGGGGGCAAGGATTTTGAAGCTCCATTTCACCATACTTTGGGCATGATGTCAGGAGGCACCAGTCCTTGGAGAAGGACATCATGAAGACCCTGGATGAGATTGATTGACATAGTGACTGGGGTAATGGGAACAGGTGTGTCAGAAACAATGAGATTGGATCAGGATAGAGTAGGATTCAGATCTATCATGTATAAGGCTGCTTTGAGTCACAGGTGACTCAATGACGTGTAACAACCACATTTGATGCTCAGAATTGAAAGTCAATGGCTTCATGGTATAATTTATGTCTCTAAGGAAAGCCTCTGGCAAAAGATATAGTTTCTAGGAGATAAAGTTACAAGGAATGGAGTATAACAGTCTCCTCACACCTTTTAAATGGAGTATAGATTTTCAGTCACTTTTTAAACCTAGCTGTTGAAAAGCTGTCACCTTACTGATCCTTTAGAATGGTACCAAGGATGTATATAAATTACTTACATTTACTTAAGAGTGTGTGTGAATTCATCCATAAAGACAAAGTGGAGAACAATGCAAATTACATGGCATCATTTGCTCAAATGCATGTGTCTTTGGTCACACCTTCTTAATGAATAGTAGCAGATGAGCAACACAGCTAATAAGTTATTTTAATAGGGTGATGTAACGGTGTGTGAACTGTTATCTCCTGGGAGAGTGAGTGACAGATTCCTGTTCTCATTACTGTGTATATTAGTCTCAGAGAATTCATTAGTGCCCAGTGCAGCAGTTCTGTTGAGTGTCCTTAATTTGGAAAAAGAGACAGGAGGCCCATGTGCCCAAGAAACTGTAAAGACAGATGATGTGGAATTGAAGGTTCTTAGAGCAAAAGACTCTCCTGAGGAGACAGTAATTATTCACCTGGTGTTTCAGGTAATTGGTGAGAGCTCTCTTCCCCTTTGTCTGTATCAGTACATACAATGAAACAACAGAGGAAGATTCTATCTTGTCTCATCTATGGGGAGACAGCTGTAGTGCAAACGTAGAGTGCATAAGTATGTTTTCTCTCCGTTATAAAGACTTTTTTGTGTGTTACAGAACAATAGTGCACAGAAGAAACACACAAATTGTATGTTATCAATAACCCATAATCGTAGTATTTAATTTTCAGCCAATAATTTTAACCTTCTTTGCCAAACGATAAAACAAGATTTGAAAAATACTGATTGAATTGTTGTTGTTATGTGCTGTTGAATGAGAAATGACTCACAGTTGACTTTCCAGTGCTTGCTGAAACTGAGGAGGAGATGAACAATTTGCCACAGAGGTTGAGGAGCTATAGTCTACAATTTGGATTGAAGAGCAATACCAAGAAAACAAAGATTCACATCAGTGGGCCAACTGGAAGCATCATGATGGATGGAGAAAAGATTGAGATTGTTAACAATTTCAGGTTGGTCAGGTCCAGTCAATACTCTTGGCACCAGCAGTCAGGAAATCAGCAGACAAATTGCATTGGAAAAATCTGCTGTCAAGGACTTCTCCAGAATGCCAAAGAGCAACAATGTCTGTTTAGAGACTAAGGTGCTCCTTATCAAGGCCATGGTTTTTGCAATTATTTGCTATGTATGAATCAGAAAACTGGACAATGATAAAAGATGACAGAAGAAGAATTGATGCCTTTAAGTGATGGTGCAGGAAAAGAGTATTTAACATTCTATGGACTGAAAGAGAGAAACTAACTGGGCAATCCTGGAGAGGGTGAAATCAAACTGCTCATTGAGGCTGGAATTTTGAAGCTCAGTCTTACATGTTTTGGGCATGTTTCTAGAAGGGACTAGTCATCGGAGAAGGATATCATGCTTGGAAAAGTGGAGCCACACTTCATAAAAGGAAGACCCTGAATGAGATGCATTGACACAGTACCTGGAGAAATGAGCATAGATGACAGTGAGATTGACTCAAGATAGAGTATATGGTTCAGAGTTATATTATTTAAGGTCACTATGAGTCATTGTTGACTGGATGTCACATAACAACAGCAACAATACAATATATAGCAAATCTGTAGTCAAAGACATCTTTAAAGTGCTAACAAGTAAAGAAAACAGTTTAAAGACTAAGGTATTTCTGACAGAAGCCATGGTATTTTTAATTGTTTTGTATGCATTTGACTATTGACCATAATAATTAAAGAAGCCCAGAGAAGAACTGATGCTCTTGAACTGTGACAGGAAAGAGCATGAAACACAATGTGAGTGAAGACTACTAGTGTGGAATACAATGTATGTGAACTTTATAAGCAAACCAATCAAGAAAAAGAGTATCAAATATACTACGGACTACTAAAAGAACAAACACCATCTACAACCAGAAGAACATAAAATAGATGAATGGGCCCTAATAAGAATCAAATCTCAATACACATCCAAAAGCTTCTCTAACGGGTTAAAAAGGGAAGCCACAGAGTGGGAAAAGAGTCTTTGGTAATGACATGTCTGATAAGGGACTTATATCTAGAATTGATAAAATACTTGAGCAACACAACAAGATAAACAATCCAATTGAAAAATGGGCACAAGATATGAAGAGACACTTCACTAAAGAAGACATTCAGATGCCAACAAGCACATGAAGAAATGTTCAAAATCCCTAGCTCTAAGAGAGAAGCAAATCAAAACAACTATGAGATATCTCATTCCAGTAAGAATAGCAAAATTTAACAGAACAACAAACAACAAATGCTGGCAAGGTTATGGAGAAACTGGAACCCTTATTCACTGTTGGTGGAAATGTAAAATGGTGCAACCACTGTGGAAGGCTGTATGGCACTTTCTCAAAAAGTTGCAAATAGAGATACCATTTGACCCAGCAATTCTACTCCTGGGAATATACCCCAAAGAGACCATAACTGACACCCAAGCAGATATATGCACACCCATGTTTATCACTGCTTTGTTCACGATAGCAAGGAGTTGGAAACAACCTAAGTGCCCATCAACAAACGAATGGATAGAGAAGCTGTGGTATATTCACACAACGGGATGCTACGCTGCATTAAAAAACAAGGAACTCATGCAATATTATTCAAAATGGGTGACCCTGGAGGACATTATGCTGAGTGAAATATCTCAGTCACAAAGAGACAAATATTACATAGTGCCACTGTTGTAAAATGAGACTGGCATCGGGGTTGGGGGGAGACTGAGAAAGATGGGTTCAATAATGTATACTGCATTGAAACAGATGAGGGAGAAAACTGTTTAAAAGGGATATGTGACTAGATATTTTTGTCATGACAGGAGTCCAGAGTGAAGGCTGCATAGTGGAGTGGACCTTGGGGGAGGGATTGAATAACAATGAAAGAATTTTTCTTTTACTTTTCAGAGAAGAGTGTACTGGGGGAGCAGGGAGAAAAGTGCAACAATTAGTTAATGGAAATCCAAAGTCTCTGTAAATTTTCATTAAAATTAATTAAAAAAGATTAAATGAATAAAAGAACAAATGCCTTGGATTAAGTGCCACCAGAGTCCTCTTTAAGAATAAGCATGGATTACTCATAAAAAAATAATAAGCATAAAAAGACTTTGTTTTGTGTATTTGGGGCGTACTATATTGAATGGTCAGTCTTCGGATAAGTATATCCTACTTGGGATTGTGGAAAGTCAAGGAAAGAGATCATGACCCTCAAGGGGATGGATTGACCCGATTACTGTGAAAACGGATTTAAGCACAGGAGAGACTGTGAGATTCGTGTAGGGTCAGGCAGCCTTTCTAGCTGTAGTCCAGAGCACTGCCATGAGTCAAGAGTTGACTTCATGGCACCTAACAACAATATAACTCACCATAACTGAAATCATGCTGAAGTCTCAATATTGGTGCAAATACTGTGACTGATATATATAGGGCTGTGTTTTGTGTTAAATGACATGAAAAAGCCCTAGTATCTCCACACAAAGGAACACTTGACTGATAACCAAAGAGTTTGAACTCCACTCCATGTCTCCTTCAAATAACCAAGACTTGTTAATCTTCTTCCATGAAGATTACAGCCAAGAAATCTCTAAGACAGTCATACTATGTCATATGAGTTTGCTGTAAGTTGAAAGTGACTGGATAGTGTCTAACAGTAACAGTATTTGCACACATGGGGTCTATAATTCAAAGTCCTGGCTGGTCATAGGACCAAACTCTGCTTCCAGCAGCCTCTCTGACACAGCAGAGCAAGCTGTTAGGCTGCTCCTCTTACAATTAAACATGCTGAAACTTGTTGATGGGACCTGCTCCCCCTCTCCTGATCTAGTCAGATGAACAGGGCATTCTTCAGAGACTCATGTGACAAGGTTTGCATGAACTACGTGCATTAAAATCCAACCTTGAATTCTTAACATGGTTCAGCTATGTATTTAAACTCTGTGCCCATTTTTCCCTTCCATCATAGAGTTATTCCATTAAACAAGTAAATACCTGGAAAGCGTCCAGAACTGTGCCTGGCACATGACACATGTTAACATGTTCAGTCAGTGTTAGTTATTATTTTTGCTTTTATCATCAGCCTTTTAACATTTGAAACTTTCTTCCTTTCTGGCCAGAAATATTAAGACTTATAGTTCTTTTCCTCTTTTCTAAGCCTGCAATTTTCTCTTCTTTGTCTCTACCACAATATCAAGGGATGTGAGATGGAAATAGTAAAATTTTATTTGTTACAATTCTGTTTATAGGGTTCATGTTTTCTTCATTCCCCACCACCCAGACACAGGAACCAAGAGATCTTCAAAACTTTTAATTGGTCTAAAGCAGCAGCAAGGCAGCAGTCTGAAGCTGTGATATGGGACAAAGTGGAAGTGTCTGGCACCCACAGGTGGATTACTTTTTTATCAGGTATGCATTTTTGCTCATCTTCCCATTACTCAAGCTTACTTAGATTTTGTCATATCTTTTAACAATGCAGCTTCTTTACAATGAAGGAATCCTGTGAATGCTGCAGGTTAAGTGTTGTGCTAAATAAAAGATAGGCAGTTAGAAACTCCCTCCCTGTAAGAACAGTGTATCAATCTTCTTCCATAAAGGTATATAGGCTCAGAACTCCTATGGGGAAGTTATATTCTGTTCTTTAGGGTTACTAAGAGCTGAAATTCATTGCAAGGCAGTGTGTTCTATTTCTGTGGTTGGCATGGCTATGAGAAGTTCAAGACCAGTTTTCCTAGTGGTTATGGTTATAAGGAAGGATAGCTCCATCATGGTATTTCTGGAGGCCTATTGGTAAGGAGTTACACTGTCAAATCCATGGCATGAAAGTTCAAATCCACCAGCTACTCAGAGGCAGAAAGACAAACAACTCCTTCTGTGTGATTTCAAAGCCTCAGAAAACCCATTGAAAGGTCTGTTATGAGTTGGTTCCAACTCAACAACACATAACAACAACTACATCATAAGCCAAGATTTTGGCTGACTGATGGACTTTAAAATGAATTTTCATACAAAGATACAAAGACGTTCTTAATATGCTTTTAACTGTGGAGATCATAATAAATGATGGCTAACACTGAGAAGAATGAGGATCCCAGAACATTTACTTGTGCTCATGTGAAACCTATATCTAGAACAAGAGGCTATTGTGAAAACAGAGAAAGAGAACACTATTGTTTGTTTGGTGACGCTTTGAATGAAAGACCTGAACACTTGTATAACTTTGGTCATTTCTTCATGTTCATAGAGTTTCCAGAGGCAAGCCATTTCAGAAGTGGATGCCACTCCTGATTCCAAGCTTGTTTTAATCAGGAAGCTCCACCAAACACTGTTCACCATTAGTAACCATTATCACATTTGGCACATCAGTTTCACAGTGTCCATCATCACAGCAACCAGGAGTTACCTCTGTATAGCAATGCACAGACCAGTACCATACCACTTAGAAGAATATTTGACAAAAAACAATTTAAACCAGGCCTGAGGGCCACAGATTAAAATCACCCACCTTGGGCTTGGTAGCATAACTTTCTGTCTACTAGGCCAACAAAGCTCTCTCTATGTTGTCGTTGTTATTGTTGTTAATTGCTGTCAAGTCATAGATGACTCATAGCGACCCTATGAATGAAATACCTAGAAAGAACAAGGGCCCTAATGGGTTTTTTAATAGGAGGCCTTATCACATCGTCTCACTCCCCTTAGAGAATCAACATTCCACTCTAATGTTCACCAATCCCATCCAATAACCTTCTGTAAAACCTGTTTCCTGCAGATGACTCTCAAACTGGAACATTACATGGTTTAAAATTAAGAAGAATGAAGGATGTGCATCAAGGTTGAATCCTTTCTCCATGCCTATTCAATATGTATGCTGAGCAAATTGTTAACAGTTTTAGTTTTCTTGGCTCCATAATCAACACTCTTAGTACCAGTAGTCAGAAAATAAAGAGAGAAATTGCATTGGGAAAACTGGCTGTGAAGGATCTCTTCAGATAACTGAAGAGCAAAGATATCAGTCTGGAGACTAAGGTGCGCCTGATCCAGGACATAGTCTTCGCAATTCCTTGCTATGCATCAGAGAGCAGGACAATGACTGCAGATGATAGAAAGAGAATTGATTCTTTGGGCGGTGGTGCTGGAGAAGAGTGCTGAATATCTCATGGACTGCTAAAAGAACAAACAAATTCATCCTAGAGAAGGTGAAACTAGGCTGTTCCTTGGAGTCAAGGATTCTGAAGCTTCATCTGACATACTTTGGGCATGTTACAAGAAGGGACTGGCCTTTGGAGGGGAACATCATGCTACGGAGGATGGAGGGACAGCTCAAAAGAGGAAGACCATCAATGAGATAGATTGATTCAGTTACTGGAGCAGGGGAGGTAGGTGTGTCAGAGACAATAAGGTTGGCACAGGACAGAGCAGGGTTTAGGGCTCTTGCACATAGGGTCGCTATGAGTCGCAAGGGACTCAATGGCACATAGCAACAACAACAGACTCTATAATTGGGAATGTGGCATCAAGATTGGAGGACAATGCATCGGTAAACTTCACAATCCAGATGACACAACCTTGCTTGCTCAAAGTGAGGAAGACTTGAAGTGCTTACTGGAGAAGATTAAAAACTACAGCCTTCAATATGGAATGCATCTCAATGTCAAGAAAACAAAAATTCAAATTCTGACTGCTGGACCAATACGCAGTGTCTTGATAGATGGAGGAGAAAAAGTTTAAACTGTCAATAATTTCATCTTCCTTGGATCCACAATCAATAAACTTAGTATCAGCAGTAGGAGATCAGGAGAGGTATTACACTGGGAAAGTCTGCAGTCAGAAACCTCTCCAAATTACTGAAGAACAATAATGTTAGTTTGAGTATTAAGTTGTACCTGATTCAGGCCATGGTCTTTTCAATCATTTGCTATACATCTGAGAACTGGACAATGACTGAGGATGACAGAAGAAGAATTTATGTCTATGAACTCTGATACTGGATATTCCATGGGCTGCCAAAAGAACAGTTATGTCTTAGAGAAAGTACAGCCTGAGTGCTCCTTGGAGGCAAGTATGATAGAGCTTCATCTCATACTTTCAGCATATTTCTAAAGAGGCTAGTTGTTGGAGATGGACATCATACTTGGAAAGGAGGAAGGACAGCAAAATATAGGAAGACCCTCAACCAGATGGACTGACACAGTGATTGCAATAGTGGGCTCAAGTATGTAAGAGGTTCTAAGGATGGTGCAGGATAGGACAGGTTCAGGTTGGCTGTTCATAGGGTGGGTATGAGTTGTATTAACTCAATGACATCTAACAACAACAATGACAACAATATGCTTTTAAATCTCCCAGCAACAATTCAGGACTAAAACTGGAAAAGGACATTTTGGCCTTCCTCACTATCAAAATAAAGAAATACCAAAGTAGCAGCCAGGGTCGTCTAAGATAAAAATATCATTACTGGCTACAGTTTTTTATCAATTCCATTTCTCTCCATTTCAAAGGCCAGCTAACTGTCCATAGTTTCTAATGATAATAAATGTTCAAGGAGCAGATACCATGAATGTAACCGGAGAAAATATATTAATGACAAAGGAGAGCTTGTCAATATGGATATGATAGTAATAGCTCCACCTTGTCACACTTCTGCGTCTACATTATCCTCATGACTCATGATAGAAGAAAACAAAAGGGAAAAGGTAAGAGTGTGTGCATGCGACTGTGTGTGTGCGCACACACACACACACACACACACACACACACACATACACAGAGTTGATTTTAATGCTTGAGGACAAATCAGTACCCTTTTTACCAAATTTCTGAATTAACAATAAGAATTATGATTTGAAATGACAATGGATGTGATAAAAAATGAGACAGTAAGATGATGATGATGGTGATTCTTTACTTTTAAACAACACAGTGGGATTTGTGTGCTTGTTTTTGGTTGTTTTTTCTTTTTTAAAGAACTTGCGAATTGACAATCTTATGAAATTATAATTAAGAGACTGAATGTTAGGAAGTAAAATCCAAACAAAATACAGATCTTCAATACCGTCTTTTAAAAAATGTTCAATTATATATTATTATACAATAATTTGATCCAATTATTCAGGCTTTTCCTCCCCAATATCTTGAATGTTTTTATTGTGTCAATAGTATATTCACAAAATAACCTGCATTTGTCATTTTTCTTGCTCTCTTCATATATTTGAAATCCTCTTCATGCATTTGGAAACCTCCATCAGAGAGAAAAAGCCAGGTACTCACTATCCCAGCTTCTTCTAAATCTAAATATGAGCATATGGCATGGCCTAATTAGATAACATATGCCCCATATTTTGAATGGTAAGCTGTTGATCTACAGAAGCAGAGGCTTCTGGGAATTGATGAGTCTTGCAATAAGATTCATTTTCAGGGCTGCATTGGGCACAGACCCTGTCAGAGAATCACATGTCAGTGGTTTTGACACTTGAATTAGCAGAAGTACAGCAGTTTCTTGTGCTACGGCATTATCTTGAATCATCATTAGTAAAATTTTATTTACGTGTGATGTTAATAATACTGTCTTGTATTTGTCACATTCTGATGAATTGCTTGTCTTTGGAATGGGCACAAGTATGGATCCTTGTTTTTCTTTGAGAAATGAAGTAAGACAAAGAGTCAGGAGCCCAGATAGTAGCAGCAGTATAGAACCAGAAATCAATATGACATAAAATGAGCCAGGTCTGGCAACCTATGGAGCGAGAACCAAGTAAGAGCCTTTGGGTCTAGGCTTACTAGTGGAGGGGAAGTAGTGAATAATTGCCAGAGGTGAGAGAACTTTGTAACACTTAGCCAACAGGGCAGAAGCTGAGGGGCCAAGACCTGCCTGTGAACGTGGCTGAGAAGATGCTGTCATGATGGAAAAATTGTATATTTCAAGTGTGTCCAACAAGAATTGCAATTTGTTGCCCTAATAAGCCCCATAATCATGAGTATTGTCTTTGTGGCAATATTTTGCAAAAATATTGGGAATTCTACAAGTATTGAACCCAACAGAAATGTAGACTCACTCTGATTCTTAGTCTTACTCTGTCTCACATAGGAAACTCTGATCCAGAAGATACTAAAAAAAAAAAAAAAAAAAAAATGTTTCTTTTTTCTTGATGGTAGTGAGATTCTCATTTTACACACTTGAGCTTTTTCAATTTAAACCAAGAGACACAGCAAGACAGATCAATTTCTATGTTAATACTCTACACACTGTTGTCAGAGACCTCTCCAGAGTACTGAGAAGCAACAATGTCAGTCAAGAGACCAAGGTACACCTGATTCAGGCCATGATCTTCACATATGCATCAGAGAGCTGGATAATGACTAATGATGACAGATGAAAAATTGATGCATTTGATTTGTGTTGCTGGATAAGGGTCTTGAACATACCATGGACTTCCAAGAAAATAAATATGTCTTTCTTGGAGAGGTAAAACCAAGTTTTCCTTGAAGGCTAGGATTTTGAAGCTCCATCTCACATACTTTGGGCACATGTCCAGGAAGGACCAGTCCTTAGAGAAGGACATCATGCTTGGACAAGTGGATGGAAAGCACAGGAGAGAAAGACCCTGTATGAGATGGAGTGACACAGTAACTAGGGTAGTGAGGGGAGATATGTTGGAATCAGTGAGACTGGCTCAGAATAGTGCAGGCTTCGGAGACTCGATGACAGATAACAACTACATGTAATATTAAATTTACAGAATATTTGAACCCATTCCAGGAAAAGGTAAACCTTTCAGCATCACAGCAAAATACAAACAAAACCATATAATAAATGGATATACAAATGGTGATTAAACGGAGAAGATTCTCAATGGTCAGGTCAACATCCTAAGATTTTCCAGAATTTTTGCATCCACAAATGTCACTACTTAATTTTCCTAATACCTTTGAGTCATTTGAAGCATACCAATTGGTATGCCATCAATTCCTGGGATTTCTTGGCACAACTTGGTAAGCACATCCAGGGCATCATCTGTTTGTTGAAATATGTCAATTGGTATGCCATCAGTTCCTGGGACCTTATTTTTTGCCAATGCCTTCAGTGCAACTTGAACTTTTAACTTCTTTCTCCAATACCACTGGCTCTTGATCATACAGTACTTCTGGAAATATTTCAATGTCAACTAATTATTTTTGGTACAGTGATTCTGAATACTCTCTATATCTTTTTTGAAGTTTCCTAGATCATTTAGTGTTTTTTTCCCACCTTACTTCTCAGTATTACAACTTAAGACTTGAATATGCTTTTCAGTTCTTTTGGTTTGAGAATTGCTGAAGGAGTTCTTCCTTTTTTATTCTCCAACTCTAGGTCTCTACACATTCTGTTATAGTATTTTGCTTTGTCTTTCTGAGCTGCCTTTTGAAATCTATTGTACAACCTTGCTTGCTGAAAGAGAAGGGGACTTCCTGCAGAAGGTTAAACACAATATCCTTCAATATAGATTGCATTTTAAAGTAAAAAAATAAAAAACCAACAACAAACAAACAAAAATTCTCACAATTATACTGATAGGCAATATAGTGATGTTGTTAGTTGCCATCAGGTTGAGTATGACTCAGTGCACCTGGGAACAACCAATTTTAACACTGTCTTATTCCATGTCAATCTCACAATTTCTAACACACTCAAGCCAATTGCCACTGTGTCCATGCCAACCCACTTGGTTGAAGGTTTTCTTTTCTTTGGTTGCTCCTCCACCTCTTCAAGTACAGTATCCCTTTCCAAGAAATAAACTTTCCCAGCAACATGCACAAAGTATGTGACAGAGATGAAATTTCGTCATTTTGCCTCCAAGATGAACTTTGGCTGCACCTTCTCCAAGATGTATCTATTTGTTGTTTTCAGTCTATGAAATCTTTAGCACTCTTCTCCAATACCACCGTTGAAAGACATCCATTCTTCTCCTTAGTAGTTATCCAGCTCTCAGACACACAGAAAGCAAAGGAAAAGATTATGTACATCTTTGTCTTCAAAATTATATCATTGACCCTCAACAATTTGAAGAAATCCTTAAGTACAGATTTTCCCAGTGTACTATGCTTCCTGATCTCCTGACCAAGTGAATTGATTGTGGATACAAGTAAGATGAAGTCTTTGACAATCTCAGGACTTTCTCTGTTCATCATGGAGTTGCTTATTGGCCCAGTGGTGAGGATTGCTGTTTTCTTGATGTTGAGATCAATATTGAAGGCTGCACTGTTTAACATTCTGCAGGAAGTGCTTCAAGTTCTCCTCACTTACAGCAAGCAAGGTTGGAAAGTCTCAGTATCAGCAGTCAAAACCAAGCCAGGTGTTAACTGTGGATTAGACCATCAATTACTCGAAAGTTCAAATTGAAGCTGATGAAAATGGAAACAAGCTTACAAGAACCAAGATATGATCTTGAGTCTATTCTATCTGAATTTAAAAATAAACTTAAGAATAGCTTTGGGGGATGTGGCTCTTCTTGCGGGATGCAGATCTTCTAGGACCTTACCTTTGCTCTGCTGTAGGACACCAAGGACTGTGTGCATGGCAGGCCTCAGAGTGTCTTATGCCCACCATTCCCCCAGCATTTGCTAAAGTCTGTGGCCCAACCCTGCTGCACTCATACCCCGAATGACACAGAACCTGCCAGGTTAAGAAGTTGCAGTTTCACAGTCCAGTTGCAGCCCCACTGTCCAGCACCAAGAGCACCAATATCACAGGTACTTTAGGGGAAATTCTGCTGTCTAGCAATACCATCTAGGAATACCTTAAGCTCAAGTGAAAGGGGTTGGAACAGGCCAAGTTGGGCCAAGTCACAGTACCTGGAAAGGATAAAAATTCTCTGTTCTGACATTAAGGTACTTTGGGGGAAACACCACTGTCAGAGCCTAGGCCCTCTGGGCCTCCGGCAAAGAAGGGAGCACAAATATACAGGTCCTTCACAAAACACTGTCATACTTTGGACGCTTTCTCAAAAAAGCTGGAAATAGAAATACCATTTGACCCAGCAATTCCACTACTGGGAATATACTTTAAAGAAACCAGAACTGTCACCCAAATATGCACAATTATGTTTATTGCTGCATTGTTCCCAATAGCAAAGAGATATAAATAACCCAAATACCAATCAACAAGTGAATGGATAAGGAAGCTGTGATATATTCACACAATGGAATACTATGCAGCACTGTAGAACAAGGAACTCATAAAATATTATACAAAATGGATGACCCAGGAGGACATTATGCTGAGTGGAATATCTCAATCACAAAAGGACAATACTATATAATGTCATTGTTATAAAAAAGGACTGACATGGGGGTTGGGGAAAACTAAGAAAAGAGGGGATAAATAATGAACTCCGCATTTAAATCAACGAGGGAAAGAACTGTCTGAAAGAAATATATTATTAGGTATTATTTGCATGACAACAGTCCAGAATAAGAGCTACATAGCAAAGTGGACTGCGAAGCAAGAGGGAGGGAGAAAATCGTGCAACAAAGAAAGAATCTTGTTAAAGAGAAAAGTGAACTGTGGAGGTGGGTATGGAGGAAAATGTTCAACAATTAATGAAGAGAAATACACTTTTTCTGTAAACTTTTGTTAAAATATCAATGTTGTTGTTGTTGTTAAGTGTTGTCGAGTTGCAGACGACTAATAGTGACCCTATGAAGGAGAGTCCTCAGCGCTTGGGTGTCTCTCATCCTCTCTCCAGGTTCATAGGGTTTCCGGAGGCAAGCTATTATGGAAGTGGATGCCACTCCTCCTTCCAAGAAAATATCAATAGAAAATTAAAAATAAACAAAAACATTGCCATACTTTATGTAACTATATAGTTACAACAATCTAACATCTACTAAAACTCACATAATGCCAAGAAAACAGCAGTCAGCCTCATTCATCATGAAAAACAAAATAACCTTTTTCCTCAAAAGGAAAACTCAGTGAAAACCCCAAAGAGGAAGAACTAGAAAAAATATGTTGATGTGGAGTTGTTTGAACAGAAGATGCAAATGATGGAAGAAATATTGGAAGCGGAAGCCACTAAGAGAGCAAATACCCCAAGGACAATGATCCAGAAGATATACATTGATGAGAAGAAACTTGAACAGCTAGGGAAGAAAATGCAAAACATGGAAGAAAGGATTGATAGTATAGATAAAGAGGTACAAGACCTTAAAAAAATCATCACAAGACAGAAAGGGTATACCCAACAAGTACTAGAAATAACAGAAAAGCATGAAAATGCAACCCAGAATCTTAAGACCAAACTGGCAGAAGTGTACAATACACTGGTAGGACAAAAAGTAGAACTGAAAAGATGAAACAAAGAGTCAGTGAGGTGGAAGACAAGAGCCTCACTGGAAACATACTAGAAGAAAATCAGAAATGACACATAAAGAAAACGAAGAAAACATTAGTATCATATGGAATTACATCAGAAGAAACAATATGCGCGTGATTGGAATTCCAGAACATGGAGTGACAGGAAAATCACTGAGAAAATTGTGGAAGAAGTACTAGGAGAAAACATCTCAGGTATTTTGAAGAATGGAAAAACCCACATTCAAGAAGCACAGAGAACACCAAATAGACTAGACCAAAAAGAAAAATGACAACACATAACATAGTCAGTTCCTCCAAATTAGAAAATAAGGATAAAATACTAAAAGTAGCGTGAGAAAAACAAAGATTTATTCTAGTTCATTGACCAGGTAGTTGTCCTCCCGATTTCTTGGCACAACTAAGCAAGCGCATCCAAAGAAGAGTCTTACTGTTGAAATATATCAATTTGCATGTGTCAGTTCCTGAAGCCTTGCTTTTTGCCAGTTCTTTCAGAGCAGCTTGAGCTTCCTCCTTCATCACCACAAGCTCTTGCTCATACGTTCTTACATGAAATTCTTATGAGTCAGCCAATTCCTTCTGGTACAGTGACTCTGTACACTGTTTCCATTTTCTTTTAATGCTTCTTGGATTATTTAATAGTCTGCCCAAAGCATCTTTCAGTATTGCCACTCATGGCTTGAATTTCTTTTTCAATTTCTTCAGCTTAAGAAATGTTGAGTGAGTTTGGCCTTATTATTATACCTGTAAAATACATAAAACAACGGTTAACAAAATCGAAGAAAGAAACACCAAAACAATGGTAGAAGATTCCAACACACCACTATCATAAAGTGATAGGTCAACCCAAAAGAAATTCAACAAAAATGTAGAAGATCTAAACTGTGTGGTCAGCCAACAAGAATGTGTGGATGTATGCAGGGTACTGCACTCACCTAAAACTCAATTCACTTTTTTCTCAAGTGTACTTGGTACTTTCTCCAGCATCAATCATGTATTGGGACACAAAGCAAACCTCAACAAATTAAAACATTAAAATAATACAAAGTAGTTTATCAGACTACAATGACATAAAACTAGAAATTAAAACAGGAGGATAAAGCTTACAAAACCACTCATGAAGAAACTGAATAACTCTTTGCTGAAGAGGATCTTAAGCTTTTACTGCAGAAGGTCAAAGACTGTAATCTTCAACATGGATTGAAGCTCAACATCAAGAAGACAAAGGTTATCATTACTGGGCCAAAATTGGCAACATTATGATAGATGAAGAAGAGATTGAGGTTATTAACAATTACAGTTTGCTTGGCTCCACAATCAACACTCTTAGAACCAACAGTTAGGAAATAAAAGACAAATTGCATTGGGAAAATCTGCTGTCATGGACCTCCCAGAGAATTGAAAGTCAATAATGTCAGTCCAGAGACGAAGGTGAGCCTAATCCAGGCAGGCCATGGTCTTTGCAATTACTTCCTATGCATCAGAAAGCTGAACAATGAGTAAGGATGACAGAAGAAAAATCAATGCCTTTAAATTGTGGTGTTGTTGTTCTTAATGGAGAGAGGTTAAAGGCATTCCCTTTAAGAACAGGAACTAGGCAAGGATGCCCACTATCACCTCTTTTATTCAATATTGTTTT
>NW_006399832.1:11719820-11721768 GCF_000299155.1 Elephantulus edwardii | reverse complement strand
GAAAAACCAATGATCTAATTCAACATCTTCATCAAACAGAGCAAGAACAACAATCTAATCTTACAGGCTCTAGAAGAAAAGAAATTATAAAGAGCTGAAATCAATAAGATAGAAAAAAGAAAACAACTGAAAACATCAATAAGACCAGGAGCTGGTTTTTTGAAAGCACCAATAAACTTGACAACCTGTTGGCAAACATAACAAAGTAAAAAAAGAGAAGACACAGATAACGAGATAAAAAAAAATGGTAGTGGTGGAGAAAATGCACTAACTCCATGCCATACCCAGGTTGATATGGACAGATATAGAACACTTGAACAGACCCATCACAAAACAAGAAGTTGGACAGGTCATAAAAAGACTCTCCCATAAGAAAAGTCCTGGACCAGATGGCTTCACAGCTGAATTGTACTAAACATTCAGAGAAGATATATCACTGACTCTACTGAAAGTATTTTAAAAAATAGAAAAGAAGGAACGCTCCCAGAGTCAACCTTTATAGCAAACATAACCCTAATACCAAGAGTAGGCAAAGATATTTCCAAGAAAGAAAACCACAGATTAATATCTCTCATGATTATAGATGCAAAAATCCTTAACAAAATCCTAATCAATATAATCTAAAAACACATAAAAATAATTCACCATGACTGAATGGAATTCAAAACAGACATATAGGATGGTTCAACATAAAAAACCCAATCAACATAATTCATCATATTAGCAAAGCAAATAACAAGCACCATATGATCTTAGCAATTGATGAAGAATAGGCATTTGACAAAATCCAATACCCCTTCCTGATTAAGATACTCAGCAAAATTGGAATAGGAGTGACTTTCCTCAACACAGTGAAACGTATATATGTGAAACCAAGAGCCAATATGATTCTTAATGGAGAAAGACTAAAAGAATTGACTTTACGAACAGGGACAAGAAAAGGATGTCCACTGTCATCACTTCTATTCAGTATTGTACTGAAAGTGCTTGGTTGGGGAATATGACAAGAGAAATGATTAAATTATCACTATATGCAGATGATACTATAATGTACACAAAAAACCTCAAAGACTAAAAATTAAAAAACATTGTTAGAGCTATTATTTAGTAGAGCAGCGGATATAAAATTATTATCCATAAATTAGTAGGATTCCTTTACAGCAACAAATAGAACTCAGAGAAGGAAACCAAGAAAGCAAAACCATTTACAGTTGTTGTTGTTGTTTTTAGGTGCTGTCGAATTGAGCACAACTCATAGCCACCCTATGAACAAAAGATATGAACCCTGTTCTATCCTGCCACATCCTCACTCTTTCTGACACACAAGGGCCCATTGTAGCAATCACTGTATCAATCCACCTGGTTGAGAATCTTCCTTTCCTTCGCTGACCCTCCATCCACCTATCCCAATATCATGTCCTTTTCCAAGGAATAGTCCCTTCTAGCAACATGTCCAAAATATGTGAGGCGAAGTTTCATCAGTCTTGCTTCCAAAGAGAAATCCAGCTGCATCCTCTCCATAAATTTGTTCTCTTGGCCATCCATGGGATGTTCAGTGCTCTTCTCCAACACCACAGCTCAAAGGTGTAATTTTTCCCCCCTCTGTAATTCTTATTCATTGTCTTGGATGCATATCTAGTAATCATAAAGAACAAGGCCTGAATCATATGCACCTAAGTCCTCAAACTGGCATCACTACTCCTCAATATTTTGGAAAGATCCCTGACTACAGATTTTCCCAGTGCAATGTGTCTTCTTATTTCCTGACTACTTAAAAAAAAAGGGTGTTAATTGTGGATCCGAACAAGATGAAGCTGTTGAAAGCTAACCACAAACAGAGTTATTTGGGAATCAACCTTATTAGAGATTCAAAAGACCTATACAAAGAAAACTACAGAACATTTCTGCAAGGCAAAATAAAAGACGTAAAGAAATGGGGGGCAACCTG
>NW_006399832.1:11713470-11719023 GCF_000299155.1 Elephantulus edwardii | reverse complement strand
GATCCACATCTCACATCATACACAAAAAATCAACTCAAGGTGGATCAGAGACCAGGGAGTAAAGCTCAAAACGATGAAGTTCAACAGAGACAAACTTGGATCAAGCTGAGACAGCCTAATCTATGGTATAAAGAGATTGCAAAATACAAATGCACAATCTGGATAGGATAAAATTGATAAATGGGACCTTTCAAAGATTCAATTTCTGTGCACATCAAAAACATTTTCTAACAGACTGAAAAGAAAATCTACTGACGGGGAGAAAACTTTTGGCAGTACCATTCCAGACAAGGTTTTCTTATCAAAATTAACAGAAACTTACAGGACCTCCACAAGAAAAAAAAAACTGATAACACAATTACAAAATGGGTAAAGACATGGGAAGAATTTTTACCGAGTAAGATACTTGGATGATCAACAGACACATGAAGAAATTCTCCATATCACTGGCAATAAGAGAGATGCTAATAAAAACCACAATGAGATACTATTTCACTCCATTGCTGTTGTTGTTGTTGTTCAGTGCCGTCGAGGCACAGGCGACTCATAGCGACCCTATGAAGGAGAGTCCTCGGCGCTTGAGTGTCTGTCATCCTATCTCCAGGTTCATAGGGTTTCCAGAGGCAAGCTATTATGAAAGTGGATGCCACTCCTCCTTCCAAGCTTGTTTTAATCGGGGAGCTCCACCCCACTCTCCGTCTGCATTGGGTAACCAGCCATTAACGCATTTGACACATCAGTGTCACAGTGTTCAGCCTCACAGCAACCACAAGTGACCTTGGTACAGCAACTTGTACACCAGGGCTATACAATCTATAGGAATGTCTGAACAAAAATAATGAAACACTGGCCTGAGGGCCACAGGTCTGAGGGTCCTACGTGTCTTAGCAGCTCAGCATGCCCAAATGCTGGGAAACTCCCTGCCGCAGACCCCCATTCATCTGGCAAGTCCGCTCTGCCAACCCCCTCGTGGGCCCCAAAAAAACCACCACACATGCTCAGAGTCCTCAAACCTACCTCGCCTCCAGCAGCCAGAGACCAGATTCAGCTGGCATTAAATATCCCAAGACCCTTGACGGGGCTTGAGCTTTCAGTGTCTTAGCAGCCCAGGTCGCCCAAATGCTGGGAAACTCTTTGCCCCCAGACCCCCGTTCATCCCAAGACCCTTGGCGGGGCTTGAGCTTTCAGTGTCTTAGCAGCCCAGGTCGCCCAAATGCTGGGAAACTCTTTGCCCCCAGACCCCCGTTCATCTGGCAAGTCCACTCTGCCCACCCCCTCTCTGGTCCCCAAAAAACCACCACACTTGCTAGGAGCCCTCAAACCTACCTTGCCTCCAGCCTTCACTCCATTAGCAATGGCAAATTTTAACAGGAAAGCAAGTAATAAATGTTGGATAGGATGTGGAGAGATAGGAAGTCTAATCCACTCTTGGTAGGATTGTAAAATGGTACAAGCACTCTGAAAGACAGTTATGTGCTTCTTCAAAAAGCTGAACCTAGAAATTCCACATAACCCAGCTATTCCACTGCTTGAGATATACCCCAAGAAAACTAGAACTGAGGCACAAACGGAGACTTGTACGCCAATTTTCATAGCAGCATTATTCCCCATTGCAGGAAGATGGAAACAGCCAAATATCCAGCCCTCATAAATACTATGCAACACACAGGAGCAATGATTTTGTAAATTACTACCTAGATTTAGAGGGACTGGAGAGAATTATATTAAGTGAAATAACTCAGTCTCATAAGAACAAATATTATATAAGACTATTACTATAGAACAAATATAAGGATGCCAGTGGGGTGATGGGTGGGCAGAGGTTGGGGGTCAGTTAATGATAGGGTCACAAAATTTGATGGGTCGAGGACGGTGGGTGTGAGGAAATGAGAAAAATCTGGTGTGATAATCAATGTATATGAACTTTTTAAAGAAAGTGTATATTAAATAATAGTAATAATAATAAAAAGAATAAGTTTGAAGCATTGAACACCAAAGAGTGAAGACCAGATGAGTTTTAGGAAAGGATTAAGGACATCATCCATAAAGAGAGCAAAAGGCCACTAAAGAGTCAGAGGAGAAAGAAAAAAAACCCAAAATGGATGTCAGAACGTCCCTAAAGATGGCTCTGGAGTGTCAAGAAGCCAAAACAATGTAGGAAAGTTTGACATAAAAGAGCTGAACAAAAGATTTTAAAGGGCAGCTCAGGAAGACAAAACAAGAGACTTAGAATTGGAGATTGAAAAGGGAAGAACTTGCTCAGTGTTTCTCAAGCTGAAGGAGCTGAAAAATATCATAATAGATGGAGAAAAGATTGAAACTGTCAGCAACTTTACCTTACTTGGAATACCCTTTTTATTAGCAGTTGGGAGATCAAAAGATGTGTTGCACTGAGGAAGTCTATAGTCAGGGACTTCTCCAAACTATTGAGTAATAATCAGTTTGAAGACAAAACTGTGTCTGAGTCTGGCCATGGTCTTTTTAGTCACTTTCTATGCTGCTTAGAGCTACACAATCAATAATGATTACAGAAGAAGAATTGATGCCTTTAAATTGTGATATTGGATAAATTTGCTGAAGATTCCATGGACTGTAAAAAAAAAAAAAAAAACACCAAAAAATATGTCTTGGAAAAGGGGCAGCCAGAGTGTTCCTACAAGGCAAAAGTGATGAAACTTCTTCTCTCATACTTTGTACACTTTGCTAAGAGTTTATTCCTTGGAAAGGGACATGATGCTCGGAAACGCGAAGGGAGGGCGAAGGAGAGGAAGACCATCTACCAGGTGGATTGACACAATGACTGCAGAAATGGGCTTGAATGTATCAGAGATTGTGAGGATGGGGAAGGATAGGATAGGGTTCAGATCTATTGTTCATAGGGTTGCTATTTGTAGTACACAATGGCACCTAACAAAAACAATGATAATACCTATGTGTAAGAAGCTCTGGTGACATAGTACTCTGGGAATTGTCCTGCCAAGTCATAGACTGCGTGTTTCCTGTGGTTTGAATTTCTTCAGTGACTCAATGGAAGAAGTATGGACCAATCCCTCCCATTGCAATTTTGAGTCTCAGAAACCAATGAAAGGTCACTCTGAGTCAGATCTCACTCAAGGGCAACAAGTTTGAATATTCTTAGTTTTATTGTTTGTTGTTGTTGTGTACTATTGAGTCAGAACGGACATGTAACAGATCCTCCAGTGGGTTTTAGGAGGCAGTTAATTGCATGGGAGGAAATTGTCCATTCTTCACCCACAAAACAGCTGGTGGATTCGAACCATGAGCCTTCAGGATTGCATTGCAGCTTCTTGCCAGTCGGCCACCAGTGCTCTCCATTATGTAAAATTGAAATAAGACTTAGCTTGTTGATAAAAATTGAATTTTCATTAACAATTGATTTTTTTGGATTTATTAACATGTAGTTTTCCTTTTTCTTTGTATCTAGAAGCTGTGATTAAATAACTACACAGTCACCATGTGTCAGGAGAACAGTGTGTAGTGATTTGAAAAATTTATACTCTGGAACCAAGAGAAAGTGAATTGTAATTTGGAGCACCTACTAGCTGTGCAATCTCGAGCATGTTATTACTATTTCCTAAGTTTCAGTTTCTGTCTGCAAAATTGTGATGGCCAAAGTGTCACTTGCTAAAGTACTGTTTTGATCATTAGTTAAGATAATACATATAGGTAATATGTATAATAATGCAATAAATATTCTATTCTATTCTTCATATCATATTAATATAATAATATGGATAATAACCTGGCAAATAAGATGTGCTCAGTGAATGTTGATATCTGTTATGCACCTAATTAATTGCATACATTTGCCTTTTATATGTGTCTGACACTCATTTTTACTTAATATGTCTTCACATGAATTAATTTAGTATTAGCATTTTATTCATTCATTCAATAATATTAATCAATTACTTAATATGGACCAGACATTGTTGTGGATGTAAGGGATACAGTAGAAAATACAGTTAAACAATAAAAATCTGTTGTTAACTGGCTGATTCTGACTCCTAGTAACTCTAGGAAACTGTTGTTATGTGTCATCAAGTCACCTGTGACTCATAGCAACTCTTTGTGCAACAACTCTGACACACCTATTCCGATTGTCCCAATTACTGTATCAATCCATCTCATATGGGGTCTTCCTCTCCTGTGCTGTTGCTCCACCCATCAGAACATGACATCCTTCTGCAAGGACTGGTCTCTCCTGGCCACATTCCTTAAGTATATGAGACAGAACTTCAAAATCCTAGCCTAAAAAACAAAAAACAAAAAACAAAAACAAAACCAGAAAACCATAGCCTCTTCAGAGAAACTTGGTTTTACCCTTTCCAAGACATGCTTATTTGTTTTTTTGGTGGTCCAGCATCACAACTCAAAGGCATTACTTCTTCTATCATCCTTAGTCATTGTCCAGCTCTCTGAGGCACAGCAAATAACTACTAAGGCCATGACCTGCCTCAGGCACACCTTAGTCTCTAGACTGACACCTTTGCTTCTTAGTACTGTAGAGAGGTCTCTGATTTTCCCAGTACAATTTGTCTTTTGATTTCCCGAGTGCTGATGTCAAGAGTATTGATTGTGGAGCCAAGCAAGCTGAAATTTTTAACAACCCCAATCTCTTTCTCCATTTATCATGGTGCTGCAATTGGCCCCATGGTGAAAATCTTTGTCTTCTTGATGTTGAGCTTCAATTCACACTGAAGACTGTAGTCCTTGATCTTTTGCAGAAAATGCTTCAGGGTCATCCTCAGCAAGCAACGTTGTGTCATCTGCATAACATAGGTTGTTGATGAGTCTTCCTCCAATCCTGATGTCACTTTCCTTCTCATAAAGCCCAACCTTCTGAATGATCTGTTCTACATATAGATTGAAAAGTTATGGAGACAGGATGAATCCCTGACTCATGTCTTTCCTTGCTCTGTTTTGAGGACTACTTTCTGGTCCAAGGATAGTGTGTAAGCATTATAAGCAAATATTATCCATAAGCACAATTGAGTGTTATGGAATTTCCATTCTCCTCAAGGTTAGCCACATTTTATTGTGATCCACACAGTCAAACACCTTTGCATAGTCAATGAAACACAAATAGACATTCCACTGGTACTCTGCTTTCTGCCAAGATCCATCTGACATTGGTGATAATGTCTCTAGTGCCACGACCTCTTCTAAACTCAGCTTGTATTTCTGGTAGTGCTCTGTCAATGTACTGTTCTAGTAAAGGCTTTAAACTTTATGTAAGCAAACTGCTACATCTCTCTTCCTTAGAGTTGCTAGTGGGTTCAAATCATTCACTTTTAGGAACAGCCCTGTGTCTAACCACTATCCCACCAGGGCTATGGAAATACAGTTTGTTGTTGTTAAGTGCCTTCAAGTCGCAGGCGACCCATTGCGACCCTATGAAGGAGAGTCCTCAACGCGTGGGTATCTGTCATCCTCTCTTCAGGTTCATAGGGTTTCCGGAGGCAAGCTATTATGAAAGTGGATGCCACTCCTCCTTCCAAGCTTGTTTTAATCAGAGAGTTCCCCCCCCCC
>NW_006399832.1:11711962-11713285 GCF_000299155.1 Elephantulus edwardii | reverse complement strand
GAGGGCCGCACATTATCAGTCACCCACCTTTGGCTTGATAACATCGCTTTCTGTCCACCTAGAGAATATTGAATCAAAGTCAACAGTCTTCAAAGTTTTGTAAAAATTAAAATCTTATAATACATTTGAACTTTAAAAATCAACGTTATTTTTATACACTGGAGCAGAATTTAGAACTTTTCATTGTAACTCCAAAGATTTGGTGTTATTTCAAATTGATTTGGATATTTTTCTAAAAATGAAAAATGACACTGTAGTTTTTGGGTCAATGACTAGTGGGAATTCTTTTTACAGCTGCCTTGTGTCATTTATCTTGATCAGACACTAAGTAAGCTATTTTGGGGGGGGTTAGGAGATTATTGTGATGGCGTTTTATACCTTGGCTCTCTGATCACCAGGGAATATAGCTTAATCTTTATTTTAATCTATTCATGTGTAAAAATAATATGCAACAGTTTTAAAACTCTTATCTTTCAATGGACCTATTTAAAATATCAGTTAAGCAAACATCTACTAATAGCAATTTTAAAGAGAAGGAACTTGAAATAAAATATTTTACTAAGGTTATTTAATACCGCTTTGAAAATTTTGTCATTTAGTATTAAATAAAATATATGCTTTCCTCTTCAATTGTGTTTGTCATCTTCCTATATACCTGTGTTATTAATTACTGGGGTGTATGTGTATGATAACACTAGCAGTGATGTATAGTGGTTAAGTAGCAATTTTCATGTTATTATTGAAATCTGTGTGTATGGTTTGGGAAAAAATAGTTTAGGGATCAAAGCCTTCCCAGAATAATGTCATAACAAGGTAATATGGAATCTGATTATGTGAAAAGCTGGATATTTACACAAAGAGGTCAGAAACCATCTGGCTACATATAAACTAACGAAAAACCAACAAATGTCCTAAGACAGTTCTTAGTTCTTGCTCTCCTCTTGACTTGCAAACTTAGCACAATTTTTAAAGACACAAATATTGAGAATGTTTTCTAAATCAGCAAAATCTACTATAAAAAATTGTGTGGCTTACAACTCAAATTATGTTGGAGGCAATAAGAAAATGTGTTCATTTTCCCTTGGCAAGATTTTATTTTAAAATGGCAATATTTCTAGAAAACTAGCAAAATTGTACTCCTATGATTTAGGAAACACATCCTCACAATACTGAATAAAGCTCTCTTGAGCTACTTTGTATTTATTTTTATTCTGTTGATCTGAGCATTTGTTCAAATTAGGTTTGAGAATGTAATTAAATTGACTTGTCAGTATTGGACTGAATATTGGTCTGAAAAGTTTACTCTGAGAGACGGAGTTCCGC
>NW_006399832.1:11706028-11710747 GCF_000299155.1 Elephantulus edwardii | reverse complement strand
ATTCAAAATATAAGCTCCAGTGTTTCAGAGGCTGCCAACATGATGGAGGGACATATGAGCAGAGTTGATGAGATGGAACACAGAATCAGTGAAATTGAAGACAAAATTGTCACCACTGATCTGCTAGAGCAAAAAGCAGACTCAAAAAAGAAGAAAAACTAAGAATAACGTGGGACACCATCAAGAAAAATAACATGCGCATCATTGAAAAGTTTACTCTGTGATTGTTTCCTTCATCCCTCCCTCCCTCCCTCTCTTCCTTCCTTCCTTCCTTCTTCCCTCCCTCCTCCCTCCTTCTCTCTCCCCCTCTTATCTTCCTTAAATTATTTCTTTTTCTCTTCTTCTTAGATCCACCCCACTCTTCCTTCCTTTCTTCTAACTATTCTTTTCTCTCTCTCCCTCTACTTTTTAAATCCTGTAGTATCAACAACCAGTACCATGAAAGATTATGTAAATATATAAAATTTCAAGTGCATATAGCACAAAACATAACTAACATTTTTCTCTTCAGCATAGACATTTTCTTTCTTCCAAAGACTGAGTCTAAATTGAATGATAGATTATGGTAAGGGGAAATCAAGTAAAAATGTCATGCATTGGTTATTATTCTTTAAAGATGAAGGTCATAAATGAGAAAAAGAAGGTGATGACAAAGATAACTCTGGATTTCCAACTATAACATATAAATTAAGGGTCATAAATGTTAAGATTTGATTGAAAATAAGATTTATTACATTCTTTCATGAAAATATTGTTCTATGATGTCTATTTTGTCTCAGTTTACAATTCTATAGGACAGAACAGATAACTGATGACTTAGTGTGTAGTATATTAAGCTGCTAAGCAAAAAAGTGGCAGTTAAAATCCAACAACTATTCCAGGAAAGAGATATATGCAATCCATTCTCATTAATATCCAGTGGAGGGCTGCTAAGGATATACATTTAATCGACAGTATTGGATAAAGGACAGAGTAGAACTCCCCCAGAGAATTTCCTAGCTTTATATCTTTATGGGAACAGATTGCCACATCTTTCTACCACAGATCCTCTCTGAGTTCAAACAACCACGGTTTGGGTTAGCAGCAGAGGACATGTTCACTGCTCCACTGGCCTCTTGATGGAAATACAAGTAGGTGGCATTTTCATTCTGTGATACATTTATTAATTTGCTTCGTTTTTAAATAACAATGAGCAATATTATTGTAATACATCTAATTTTTGGTGCATTTAATAGTTCTCAATGTTAATGTGTTAAGCTCCTAATAAGAATGGTTAATCACATAAGCATAAGAATAATCTTTGCATCTGCATAAGGAAATATATTTTATTTTATTGATGGGATTTAATATCTGGTAAAGTTGAAAAGTTTTATAAGCAAGGATTTTGAAGCTCTGTCTCATATACTATGGGCAGGTTGCCAAGAAGGACCAGTCTTTGGAGAAGTAAGTACATCATGCTTGGAAGGGTGGAGGGACACCACCAGAGGGGAAGATTCTGGAGGAGATGGATTGACTCAGTGACTGAGGTAATGGGGGTAGGTGTGTCAGAGACAGTGAAATTGGCTCAAGCTAGATTAGGGCTCAGAGTTGTACATAAGGTTGTTATAAGTCTCAAGAGACTTGATGGCACATAACACAGAGCAGCAGAAGAATTTTGACATTTACAGTGACATTTCTTTTCTAAGCATTTTATTTTCATAATCTTGAAGTCTTCTATTTTACCTTTCTTGCCATTTTTATGAATACTTCATCTCACAAGCATTTTAAAATAAAAGGAAGATGGTTAACAATTCTTATTCAGTACAATATAATATAGCCATGCGTAACAGGCTCAAGAGTAAAAAGGAAAACCACAGTCATAAAACAATTGTGAGATACTAATTCACTTGTTTGTCATTTTGATAGTAGGTGCTCAAATAGGGTCAAGATAAAACAATGCAACACAAAGGTAAACAGCTAAAATGTCAGCACACATTCTATATGTTCTGTTCTGCCTGAAGCAATCAAATTCCATCCATTTTTCCTTCTCTTATTTTCATCATGGGAGCAGGACATGTCACACTTGACTCAACAGCACCTAACAACAACAACAAAAAGAACATTTTCACTAATGAACAATTCTAAGTGAGTTCCTTGATGTGAAGGAAATTAATGAAAGAGGCAAACTTGCTCCTTCTAAATAATTAGTTTTTCTGGCTCTTGGATATGAGGTCTCTCTTTTGCTGCTTCTTCTCAAGACTGGACAGAATATGTGAAAGTCTCAGCAGATCCAAGCACTACACAGTAACTTCCTCCTCTATCCCTATCCCATGACATTTTTCAAGAATTTACTTTTTTAGCAAACAAGAATTTTCAATATATAGGTCCTTTAATTTAATTAAGCTCTAACGAAAGTTTAATTTTATATTTTTAAGTGAAAAATAGCATCATTTTTCATAATTATAAAAAATTTTTGTAGTATAAAATTTTGAAGGCCTACAAAAGTAAAGTTTTCATTATAGTCTTGCTAGTCCCTATAACAATTTTGTTCTGTACTTTACTAGAACTTTTGATATTTTCAAATATACACAGAGTTGTGTAACAAAATATTATTTTGAAATATATTATTTTTCAAAAAATACATTTGACACAGCCTTGCTCACTGAAAGTGAAGACCTGAAACACTTGCTGCAGAAGAGCAAAGACTATAGCCTTCAAAATGGAAGTCTGCTGTCAGGAACCCCTCCAGAGTACTAAAGAACAGTAATGTTGGTTTAAAGACTTAGCAGCCCTGGTCTTCTCAATTATTTCCTATGCATCTGAAGTTGAACAATGACTAAGGATGATGGCAAAAGAATCGATGACTTTGAGTTGTGGTGTTGGAGAAGCATACTGAAGACCCCATAGACTGTGAATGGAACAAACAGATAAATCCTGGAGAAAGTAAAACTAGGGTGCTTCTTCAAGGCGAGGCTGCTGAAACTACTTTGAGCATGTTGTTAGTAGGGGGCTGCCCTCGAAGAAGGATATCGGCTTGGAAAGGTGGAGGGTCAGTGTAAGAGTGGAAGACCCTCAACAACATAAATTGATGCAGTAACTGTCATCATGAGCTCAAGTGTGTCAGAGATGCGGGTGGCACAGTATAGGGAATGGTTTAAATTCATATTCATAGGGTCTCTATGAGTCATAGTTGACTTAACAGCACATAACAACAACATTAGTATAAACATCTATATAATTGATAATTTATTTATTTAAGAAAACTTCCTAAGATATGAGATGCCAAATTAAAGGAGATATGCATTTAAACAACAACAAAAAACAAAGAAAAATCCTATATATTAAAGTTACATATGGGGTGGAGTTAAGCTAGCTCTTCAGGGTAAAACTTGAAATTATCTTTTTAACTATGGATGCAACACTGTTTCATTTCTGCTTTTCATTCTTGGCGTAGTGATTGTCTGAATCAAAGGGTCAATGTCAGTTCATCTCACCTCATAATGCATATTATCTACATGAATTAACATAGTCTAAATTTTTACTTTAGAGTTAAAAACTTAAATAGACTAATTACAAAAACTCCCAAACAAGCAAAAGAAAGTCATGTTATTATTGCTATTGTTGGATGCTATTGAGTGGGCTACGTGACTTATAGCACTCCTCTGAAGAGTGGATTTGAATCTTACCATATCCTGTGCCATCCTCATCATCCCTGATATGATATAGGTCATTGTTACAGTCACTGTGTTGATCCATCTTGTTGAGGATCTTCCTCTGACCCTCTACTTTTCAAAGTTTGATGTCCCTTTCTAGGACTGGTTCCTTGTAATTTGCTCAAAATATTTCAGACGAAGTTTTACCATTCTTATCTCATTGGAGTACTTTGGTTGTACTTTCTGCACACATATTTGTTTATATTTCTGGCAGTCCAATCAATTCACTTCTCCAATTCCCCAACACTATGGCATAGATTATTCAACTTTGAGATGTATAGCAAGTTAATGAAAAGACCGTGGTTTTAATAATGAATTTTAGTCTTTAATCTCACATCATTGCTTCTTATCACCTTGGAGAAGTCCTTGACAGTAGACTTTGTCAATGCAACACATCTTTTAATTTCTTTTTTTTAAAGAAAATTTTTATTTTATACTGGTTTACTTATAAAGTTTGTATGCATTGTTTTTCACACTGGATCTTTTTTACTTCCTTTACTCACAACTCCCTACACTCATCAAATTCTGCTACCATATCATTAGCCACTCTCACCACACTCCATCCATGCTCATACTCACCTCTCTGCTCCTGCATTTCCCAAACTTGGATCCTCATACATGTTCTACAACAATGATCTTATACAATATTTGTCCTTATGGGACTGAGTTCACTTAGTGTAATGTTCTCCAGTCCCTCTCAAGTTGGTAGTGATTTACAAAATCATTGCCTCTGAGTGCTGCATAGTATTCCGTCATGTGAATGTATCATAATTTTTCAATCCATTCTATTGTGGTTGGACATTTGGGCTGTTTCCATGATCTTGCAATGGAGAATAATGCTTCTATAAACTTTGTTATACAAGTCTCTGGTTGTGCCTCAGTTCTAATTTTCTTGGGGTATATTGCAAGGAGTGGAATAGCTGGGATATATGGAATTTCCATGTTCAGCTTTCTGAGGATAGGCCAAAATGCCTTCCAGAGTGGCTGCAACAGTTGTGCCAAGAAATCTGGAGAAAAACCATTTGGC
>NW_006399832.1:11702951-11705141 GCF_000299155.1 Elephantulus edwardii | reverse complement strand
TCTGGAGACTAAGGTGCGTCTGATACAGACTATGGTCTTAGCAATCACCTGTTATGCATCAGAGAGTTGGACAATGACTAGGGAGGATAGAAGGAGAATTGATGTCTTTGAGCTGTGGTGCTGGAAAAGAGTATTGAGGATACCATGGACTGCAAAGGAAACAAACAGATTCATCCTGGAGAGGGTTAAACCAGGCTGCTCCTTGGAGGCAAGGATTCTGGGGCATCGTCTGACATACTTTGGAAATGTTGTAAGAAGGGACAGGTCCTTGGAGAGAGGCATCATGCTTGCGAGGGTGGAGGGACAGCATAGGAGGGGAATACCCTCAATGAGATGGACTGATTCAGTGACTAGGGTAATCGAGATGGGTGTGTCAAAGGCAGTGCGATTGGCACAGGACAGAGCAGGGTTTAGGGCTGTTGTACATAGGGTTGCTCTGAGTTGCAAGCGACTCAATGGCTCATAACAACAACATCTCTCTACATCCTCTCCAACATTTATTACCTGCTGTCCTGTTAAACTTTGCTCTGCTACTGGAGGGAGAATTATCTACTTGTGGTTTTGATTTGCATCTCTCTAATTGCCAGTGATTTTGAGATTTCTTCATGTGTCTGTGGCCATCTGAATATCTTCCTCTGTGAAAATTCTTTCAATTTCTTTTGCCCATTTTTTAATTGTGTTATCAGTCTTTTTCTTGTGGTGGCCCTATAGGATTAGTAAACTTTGATGTGAGACCCTTGTCTGAAATGGTATTGTCAAATATCTTTTCCCAGTCAGTAGGTTTTCTTTTCACTCTTTTGAAAAAAGTTTTAGATGCACACAAGGATTTAATCTTTAGAAGATCGCATTCATCAGTTTTATCCTATCCAAATCGTGCATTTCTGACTGTATTTGGCAGTCTTATTATATCATAGACTAGGCCATCTAAGCTTGATCCCAGTTTGTCTCTTACAAACTTTATGAGTTTGGGCTTTTCTCGCTGGTCTCTGATTCACCTTGAGTTGATTTTTCTGTGTGATATGAAACGTGGATCCTATTCAGCTTTCTGCAGGCCAGGTATGCCAGCACCATTTATTGGAGAGGTTGTCATTTCCCCGTTTGATAGGTATTATTTCCTTATATAGTATCAGTTGACCATAGATAGCTGGGTCCATTTCTGTGTTCTCAATTCTGTTCCATTGGTCTGTTTGCCTGTCGTTGTGCCAGTACCATGTTGTTTTTGACACTACCACTGTGTATTAGGTTTTGTGGTTACGTAGTGCTATGCCTCCCACTTCATTTCTATTTTTCAGAAGTGCTTTGTTTATTCAGGGACTTTTCGCTCTCTAAATAAACATAACAATTTCCCTTTCAATCTCCTTGAAAAATGAACTTGGTATCTATATTGGAATTGCTTTGAACATGTAGATTGCTTTTGTTAGAATTATATTTTCACAATATTGAGTCTTTCTATCCATGAAGACAGACACATTTTTCCATTTCTTTAGGTCTTATATTATGGCTCACAGAAATGTTTCATAATTTTCTTTGTACAGATCTTTTGTGTCTCTAGTTAGGTTCACTCCCAACTATCTCAATTTGTGGTTGGCTATTGTAAATGGTATTGCTTTCTTGGTTTCCTTCTTTCAGTGCTCTTTGTTACTGTAGAGGAACCCAACAGATTTTTTAATATTGATCTTATATCCTTCCACTCTCCTAAATACTATCTCTAACAGTTTTTTGGTTGGTTTTTTTGGTTTTGTTTATTTGGTTTACATTTTCTTTGGGTTTTGGGGCTTTTTGGGGGAGGTTGTGTTTGGGGTTTTTTTCTGGTTTTCTTTTATTTTTTTTTTTTAGTCCTTGCGGTTTTCTTTGTACATTATCATATCATCTGCATATAGCAATAGTTTAACCATCTCTTTGCCAGTCTGGAAGTCTTTTATTTCCTTCTCTTGTCATGTCGCCCTTACAATCATTTCCAACACAATATTGAATAGAAGTGGTGACAGTGAACTTCCTTATCTGGCTCCTGTTCACATGGAAAATGCTTTTAGTCTTTTTCCATTGATAATGATATTGGCCCTTGTTTTTGCATATATAATTTTCACTATGTTGAGCAAATTCCCTTCTGTTCCAATTTTGCTGAGTGTCTTAATGAGGAAAGGGTGTTAAATTTTGTAAATTGCCTTTTCTGCACCAATTGTTAAGATC
>NW_006399832.1:11700859-11701876 GCF_000299155.1 Elephantulus edwardii | reverse complement strand
AATTTCAGTGAAAATTTACAGAGGCTTTGGATTTCCATTCATTCATTGTTGTAGATTTGTCCCCTCCCAAGGCTCCCCCTCACCAGACATTACTTTTTCAATTTTTTTAAAAGACTTTAAGCGGAGTCTGTTAGATCTTCTCTGAATGTAGAATTCAGCTGTGAAGCTTCTTGTCCAGGACTTTTCTTATGGGAAAGTCTTTTTATGACCTGTTGGGCATGAGTTTCAAAGACTTTGTCCATTACCTTTAGGTTTTCTAATTTATCAGATTATAGCTTTTCATAGTATTCTGATATTATCAATGTAATTTCATCTGGGTTTTTTTGGTGATATCATCTCTATCATTTCTTAATCAAGTTATCTGTGTCTTCTCTCTCTATTTCTCTCTCTTTTTTTCTTTTGTTCTTCTGTCAGTGGTTTGTAATTTTCTTGACCATTTCGAAAAACCAGCTCCTGGTCTTATTGATGGTCAATTGGTCAGTTGTTGTTTCTCTGTTTTCTATATAATTGATTTCTGTCCTTGTCCTTATAATTTCCTTTCCTCTAAAGGCTGTAGGTTTACATTGTTCTTCTTTTTCTATTTGATGAAGGTGTTGAGTTGGTTCATTGATTTTTCTTCTTTCTTCCTTTTTTATATATGTGCCCTTTGCTCTGAAAACTGCCTTTGCTGTATGCTAGAGGTTTTGGTACATTGTATTTTTATTTGTTTCAAGAAACTGTTTTTATTTTATTCTGTATTTCTTTATAATCCAATGTTGTTGTAGAAGAGAATTTTCAGTTTCTACATGGGTGATTTTGTAAGCTTTATCTTCATGTGGTTAATCTCTAGTTTTATGAGTGGTATGAAAGGATATTTTGTATTATTCCACTGTTATTGTTTTTTTTATTTGTTGAAGGCTCTTTTGTGTCTTAATATGTGATGAGTTTTGGAGGATGTACCATGTGCACTTGAGAGAAAAATGAATTGAGTTTTAGTTAAGTGCAGTACCTTGAATACATCCCTAAGGCCAAGTTGGC
>NW_006399832.1:11696195-11697829 GCF_000299155.1 Elephantulus edwardii | reverse complement strand
GTGGGAATAACTGTGTTTCAGATGGCTAGGTTGGCACAAGATAGAACATCGTTTAGAGCTCTTGTACATAGGGTCGCAAGCGACTCGGTGGCACATAACAACAACAACAATTTCCAAGAAAAGTGATCCAGCACAATGTAAGAATTTTCAAATAATATAATTAATATCTTATGCAAGAAAAACGTTGTTGAAGATCATTCAAAATGGCAAGAAAAATATATTGACAGAGAACTCCAAGAAGTTCAAGCTGACTATGGAAGAGGCCGTGGAACCAAGGATATCATTCCTTATATAAGATGGATCCTGAGTGAAAGCAGAGAACAGTAGAAGAAAGCAGATTTCTATGTTATTGACTACGTAAAGTCACTTGACTGTGTCATTTGATAGCCATAACAAATTCTAGCTAACCTTAAAAAGAATGGGGATCCTTGAATACCATCGGGTTTCTGAGGCTGTAAATCTCAAAGGAGGAGATTGCCCATCATTCTACCATGGTGCTACCACTGGCTGTAAACTTCCGAGACAAAGTCTTTGTATTAGCAGCACAACTTCCTATGAATTACAGTACAATATTTCTAGAAATGCAAGTAAATCTTTATTTCCTCCTCCAATTATGATAGCATTTCTTAAACACCTTCTATAAAAGATGGTATAGTTATTCTATGTTTTCCTTTTTTTTTCTCTTGAAAAGTTGGTTGCATCTGTTAGCTTTGTTTTAACATTTAAATATCCCAAGTAGTTAACATTTATGTCTCCCGCTACCAGAGAGAAATCTTTCTAAAAGTGTAAACCAAGAAACGTACTTGGCATTTCATCATGCTCTAATGCAAAATCAGGTAACTTTTATACCAACTAGTGTATTAAGTTCCCAGCCTTGTGCTAAAATTTGGGCCATTATACCAAGTAGTCGCTAAAATTAAGATACATTGTGTATTAATTAAAATTGTAGCATTTTCTTTAGAGAAAACCTTTTAATTGAATGTAGTTTTACCTCCTGGACATTCTATTGTTTCCCTCTCCACTTTTGTTATTTGCAAGTTCATTTCTCCTACTTTACTACTGCTGTCCTTGCTGTTAAAGCAGAGCTGCTTCATGACTGACACTGTGGTGGGTTTTTATTTTTTTCTATCAAAGAGATTAAAGAAGCGAATGTGGTTTGGGTAGGTCTTTTTACCTTAAGGAAGAAGAGCTGGGATAATAATGAGCACATTATTTGGGCGGACATATGGCACTAAACACCACTGATGGGCATTACACTGCCAACTTATTTTTTTTATCTTTATGATTTGCATATTTTTTTTCTTCTCAGAAACCTTTATAGTCATTTGTTTAAACAGTCTTCTTCCGCATTTTCACAAGATAATGACGACGGCCAAGAGAGAGCTACGTTGGCCTAGTGGAAAGGAAGCTATGCTACCAAGCTGAAGGTGGGTGATTTTCCGCTGTGGCCCTCGGCCAGGTTCAAATTGTTTTCCTGTTAAACATTCTTCTAGGTGGTATAGCACTGGTCTGTGCATTGCTGTACAGAGGTAACTCGTGGTTGCTGTGATGCTGAAGACTGTGACAGTGATGTGCCAATCGTGGTAATGGGTACCCATGGTGGACAGTGTTGGCTGGAGCTTCCCGACTAAATC
>NW_006399832.1:11691799-11695885 GCF_000299155.1 Elephantulus edwardii | reverse complement strand
CTTTATATTTTCTATTAAAAAATAAATTTAACCTGTACTAATTTAGTTTAAATAAATGCAAAAAAGCAATAAATTTTTAAGAAAATAGTCACCAAGCAGTGTTTACAAGAGCTGCAAATTGAAGGAAGATTCAGCAACAATCTGCATTATGCAGATGACACAATCCTGCTTGCTAAAACTGAGGAAGACCTGACGCACTTGCTGCAGAAGGTCAAGGACGGCAGCCTTCTGTATGGATTGAGGCTCAATATCAAGAAGACAAAGATTCTTACCAATGGGCCAATGAGCAGCATCAGGATTGATGGTGAAGAGATTGAGTTTGTTCACAGCCTTAGTTTGCTTGGCTCTATAGTCAGCACTCTTGGCACCAGCAGCCAGGAAATTAAAAGACATACTGTGATAGGAAAGTCTGCTGTTGGAGACCTCTCTAAAGTACTGAAGAGCAATGGTGTCACTCTAGAGACTAAGGTGTGCCTGATACAAGCCTTGGTCTTTGCAATCACTTGCTATGCATCAGAGAATTAAACAATGACTAGGGAGGATAGAAGGAGAATTGATGTTTTTGAGCTACGGTGTTGGAGAAGAGTATTGAATATGCCACGGACTGTTAAGAAAACAAACAGGTTCTTCCTGGAGAGGGTTTAACCAGGATGTTCCTTGGAGACAAGGATTCTGAAACTTCGTTTGACACACTTTGGACATGTTGCAAGAAGGGATCAGTTCTTGGAGAAAGACATCATGCTTGGGAGGGTGGAGGGGCACTGCAGGAGAGGAAAACCCTCTATGAGGTGGATTGATTCAGTGACTGGGGTAATTGGGGTGGGTGAGTTGGAGACAGTGAGAGTGGTACAGGATAGAGCAGGGTTTAGGTCTGTTGTACATAGGGTCATTATGAGTCACAGGTGACTCGACAGCACATAACAACAACAACAACAACATATTTTCTATTTTCGTTTAAGATTTTGGAAGACATGGTTGGTTTTATTTTCTAGTATCTCTACTACATTTTTATTTTAACAGTCACATTTTAAATATTCAACAACTCTTTCTCCTCTCATAGTACTATTTACTATCTTATAGACACAATGATTCTTTGTGAATGATTCCTGCGTAGCCTTGGGGCCTTTGTGTTTATCTGTGGGGCGGTCAGGGATTTTCAAAGCCCGTTGTGCTGTCCTGCTTCTATGTCTGTGAAGATTTTGCGATGGGAAAGTCTGCTGTTAGGGAACTCTCCAGGGTACTGAAGAGCAATAGTGTCACTTTGGAGACTAAGGTGCATCTGATACAGGCTATGGTCTGTAATCACTTGTTACACCTCGGAAAGTTGGACAATGACTAGAGAGGATAGAAGGAGAATTGATGCTTTTGAGCTGTGGTGCTGGAGAAGAGTATTGAGGGTATTATGGGCTGCTAAGAAAACAAACAGGTTCTTCCAGTAGAGGGTTAAACCAGGCTGCTCCGTGAAGGCAAGGATTCTGGGGCTTCGTCTGACATACTTTGAACATGTTGTAAGGAGGAACCGGTCCTTGGAGAGGGACATCATGCTTGGTAGGGTGGAGGGACAGTGCAGGATGGAAAGGTCCTCTATGAGGTGGATTGATTCAGTGACTGGGGTAATAGAGCTGGGTGTATCAGAGACAGTGCAATTGGCACAGGACAGAGCAGAGTTTAGGGCTCTTGTACATACGGTCACTATGAGTTGCAAGCGACTTCAACGGCACATAACAACAACAACAACAACAACATAGACACAATATTTTCTCAAATCTTTATTGTTCTGAAAATGTTATGGAGTTGTTTTGTTATTTTGTGTTTGGGTGGGTTTTTTTTTTATTTTCTCTGCAATATTTAGCTTCTTTGAAGACTTTTTCTCCCCTGATTTTCTTTTTAAATTTATTTTTTTAGATTTTGGTAATTTTCTTCTCATATGCCTGTGATTCTTTTGTTATTACAAAAGAAGATCTGCGTAGATGGAATATATTTTTCTGTTTTAGAGTAGTACATGAGAGAGGACTCATCAGATGTTTTTGCTTGAGCATAAATGCTAGCTTTTCTTTCCTGGGTAAAGAAATTTGATGGCCAAGTGGATAAGGAGTTGTATTGCCAACTGAAGGCAGGTGATTCATTTCCAGTAGGTCTTCATAAGAATAAAGATGGACTATTTCTTTCCCCTGCAAACACACTGGAAGCTAAGCTATGGCTTTAACTTGGTGGCAATGAGGGAAAGGGAGGCACACAAACAGAGAGTGAGGTGGGAGGAAGGCAAGATGTAATCTGTAGTGACTTGTCTCTGTGCCTCTGTTGGAATCCACCAGTGGCACTGGGGGGAAAAGATGGGTGGTCATTCTTAAAATTTACAGCCTCAGAGAACCAATGGTAACTCACTATGAGTTGGAATCAACTTCTATTGTTGATTTTGATTTTTGGGTTTTTTTTATGGAATGTTGGAGATAAGGTTCTGACACAAAGAACTGTGAACATAATCAGGCCTTTAAGTAATTGCACTTTATGATTAACACTGGCAGACTGTTGAAGAGAAGGAAGACATGAGAATACAGAATTCTGTCATCATATTTTTTTTTACCTTGATCAACATCTTTAAAAGTGGTTACATGTCCATATGTCCAACATCCACATCCTGCAAACAGCTCCTCAGTCCTTAGTTCCATCTCAAGCCAAGTGCTTCTGGTTCCTAGAGTCTAGCAAAAGTACTGGCTCCCTTGGTCATTCCAGTGCTAGGTCTTCTGCTATTACCCATTTCTGGGTTATATGTCATCATTCTCTAGTTACCTGCTACACATTCATGTCTGTTTTAAAATAAAACACACTACATTTTTCCTGGTTTTCATATTATCATTCATATACATTATGTTTTTAACATGTGCTTTTAGTTTTATATAATCACTCATATACGTTATGCTTCATTCATGTATCGTGTGCTTTATATAATCATTCATATACATTATATTTTATATAATTATTTACCAGTGCCAAGAAACTGGGCTGTAATCCTGAACTAATGTGGTTCAAATCAGCCAGCTGCTCTGAGAGAGAAGGATAGACAATTTTCTCTTGTATGATTTACTGCCTCTGAAAACCTTCTGGAAAGTCAGCTATGGGTCAGTTCTGACTCAATGGTACACAACAACAACTACTATGCCTATTATCCTCCCATCTTTTTAAGACCTCATTAACATTTCCGAATCCTTCACCCAACTTCACCCACCAACTTCTACTATCCCAGGAGTTCTTTTCTCTCTTCCCCATTATCTGCCCTTTTCTCTCCCCTCCCTTTCCCTCTTTTGAACACTTGTAAACATCTTGCTCAGCTTTCCTCTGATTATCACAATAATGGTCTTATGCAATGTTTCTTTTTTATGACTAAAATATTTCACTCAGCATAAAGCTCTCTAGTCTCCCAAATTATATTTTGTGAAGTCATTGTCCCTTAATGCTGCATAGTATTCCATTGTGTGAATGTGCCACAATTTCTCAATCCATTTCTATGTTGACAGGCATTTGGGCTGATTCCATTTTCTTGCTATGGTGAATAATGCTGTTTTGAATATAGATGTACATATCTTCATTCCTGTCTCAGTTCTGTTCTTGTTATATATTCCTAGCAGTGAAATATCTGGGTCATATGGGCTCTCTATGAATTCAGATTTATGAGGAAACATCAAACTGCCTTCTATAGTGGTTGCACTGTTTTACAGTCCCATCAGCAGTATATCAGAGTTCCAATCTCTCTGCATCCTCTCCAACATTTATTGTTTGCTGTGTTGTTAAACTTTGCTACTGTTGCTGAACTGAGATGGTATCTCGTTGTTGTTTTGATTTGCATCACTCTATTTGCTAGTGATATTGAACATTTTGTCATATGTCTGTTCACCACTTGGATGTACTTTTGTGAAAAATATTTCCATGTCTTTTGACAATTTTGTGATTGGGTCATTAGTCATTTTCTTGTGGAGGTCTTCTGGTACTCTGTAAACTTCAGTTATAAGACCATTGTCTAAAATGTCTTTGCCAAATGTTTTATTTTAAATCCTTATATCCACATGTTTTATAAATCAATTTCCTATG
>NW_006399832.1:11679727-11687409 GCF_000299155.1 Elephantulus edwardii | reverse complement strand
GGATAGAGCAGGGTTTAGGGCTGTTGTGCATAGGGTCGCTATGAGTCGCAAACGACTCGACGGCACATAACAACAACAACTACAACAATAAGGTGTTGGTAATTCCTTTGAATTTTTTCCTTGATTCTATGTAAGAGGATCCAATGAAGATGTAAAATTTTCTTAACTCAGACTTAATTTTTTTGTTTGAGTAACCGCTGGAAATTATCTCCAAAGTGATACAGCCAATAGTAACTGGGTAATATTGGATTCAGGGTGGCTAGCCAGATTACTAAGGAGCCAAGAATCTCGACAGGATGAGAAAGACACCAAAGAAAGCAGCTTTTTCAGTGTCTGCTTCTATATGTCAAAAGGAGAAATTAATCTAGCTCCAGAAAAGTAATTGTCCCAAAATAAATAAAATCATTGCTAGAATCCAAATTTCTAATATGTGACTCAGAAAAGAGCACAGTCTCACAAACGACTGAATCAAAATAAACTCCTAGAGTCTCCACTTCCCAGCTTAGTAATTCACTGGAAAAAGTTATCACCTGTCTCCATGGGGATATCACATAGGTTCCCAGTTAAAAACCTAACACCAGGATAAAAATATGGGAAATAAGAAACTATCAAAAGAAAGATTGCTGGCCTTCCTCCATTTTCTAAGTCTGCATCGTAATTGCAGCTATCACAGAAATAAGAGGAAACAATACTAAAGATTAACTACAGCTGGAGTGACTCAGTCCATTTTATAGTAGCATTGCCCAATAGTTACTCCCACTGCAACGATATTCTCAATAACCATCCCCATATCAACCGTTAGTAGTCATTCCACCCACCCAAGACCTCCTCTGTGTCTTTCATATGCTTTCCACATTTATGGGAAGTGCATTAAGATTTTTTTTTATCTATGTATTGACTCAATTCCAACACATGCTGTATATACCACTTATTTCAGTTTTCTTATCTAAAAGAAAAGTTCAACAATTTAGCAACTTCCACTCAACTCTCACTTTGACTGGAAGATGGAGTCATTATAAGAATCATTTGTTGTTATTTGCTGTCAAGACAACTGTGACTCATATTGAACCTATGACTCTGAATCTTACCCTATCTTGAGCCAATCTTGCCATCTCTGACACACCTAATCCCATTGTCATACTCACTGCGTCAGTCCCTCTCATTCAGGGTCTTCCTCTTTTGCACTGACCTTCTACCCTTCCAAGTATGACATCCTTCTCAAGAACTGACCCCTCCTGACAACTTGCCCAAAGTATATAACACAGAGTTTAAAAATCTTTGCCTCCAAGTAGCAACCTTTGGTTTCACCCTTTCCAGGACAGACATGTTTATTCTCTTGGTAAGCCATGGTATGTTCAATACTATTCTCTAGCACCACAACTTAAAGGCATCAATTCTTCTGTCATCTGTAGTCATTGTCCAGCTCTCAGATGCAAAGCAAGCAACTGAGAAGCAATTAAGAGTTATTTAGGACATACATTTACAAAGGGTCTCAAATGTGTTCATGTACAGCACTCCTCTGTCAATATGCTGTACTGAGTTAACCTGGGGTGGTTGTGACGCTCAACCTTGTACCATTAGGGTCTTAGATGCCATAATGGTTACCCATGGTGGACAGTGTTTGGTGAAGCTTCTCATTTAAGACAGGTTTGGAAGCATTAATGACATCTACTTCCTAAACAACAAACCTCTGGAAACTCTATGAACTTTGATAAATGACAATAGTTATAGAAAGGCTTCAGACCTTTTGCTCACAGGGTTGCTATGAGTCATGCTTGACTCAAAGGCAATCAGCAACAAAAAAATTTAGTTACTTTACATTTTACATGTTTAATGTAAGGTTTTAAGTATTCAAAATGTACTACAGGTTGGTTTTTTTTTTCAATCTTGCTTTATTTTTTCTATATTTTTAATAATCCAGGAAATTCAAAGACTGGAAGTGTGTCAGGTCTCACTTGACGTCTGAAAGGGCCTGGCCATATTATTTAACGCGTCTATTCACATCTCTCTCCTTTTCCCTATGGTCTATAAACAGGTTATTGTGGGATGGAGTAGAGATTTTGTTTTCTAAAGTGACGAGTTGGTGCTTTGACCAAACCAAATGTTTTGGTGACTGCTGGGAGGAACCCAGTAATTCTGCCAAGTTAGGATTAACACCAGCACTACTTTCCTTGGTGAAAAGCCAGTCCAAAATCAGAGTTGATGAGAAATAAATAAAGCAAGTGTGCAAATGGACTTCCAACGATAATAATCATAAGGTGTTTTTGAAGCTCCAAAGATAGAAAATTTGAAAATCTTATCAAACATACTGAACTATCATTTGTAATTTGTCCAATTGGTAATTTTGTTTATGTAAATTACAAATTGACAAATTTGTCATTTGCTTCAGCTGATACCTAAAAAGTCAGAGTCAAAGAAAAAACAAAATACTGAACAAAACCCTGAAAAATTACGTATTTTGGTGATAATCACAAACCTAAGTGAGTTCTCAACAAAATGAAGAAATTAAGGAAGCTCTGATGGCCTAGTGACAAGACCTGCACTTCAATCCCAGAGGTACGTAGTTAAAATCCACCAGATGCTCTGCTGGAGGAGGGGGCAATCTCCTCCTGTACCAGGCAGATCTGATTTGACGGTACACGTAAAAAGATACAACTAAAAAAAAAAAATGAAGAAATTATCTTCAATCAAGTAAAGCCTTTTTTCCAAACAGTTGTTGCTTTGTGTACCGTCTAGTCAGAACAGACCCATAGCTGGTCTTCTCTAGGGTTTTCATTGGCAGTAAAAGCTTGGGGGAGATTGCCCATCTTTCTCCTGTGGATACATACCTTGGGTTGCCATGTTGTTGTTGTTGTTGTGTGCCGTCGAGTTGCTTGCGACTCATAGTGATCCTATGTACAACAGCCCTAAACTCTGCTCTGTCCTATTCCAATCCCACTGTCTCTGACACTCCCATCCCGATTATCCCAGTCACTGAATCAATCCACCTCATAGAGGGCCTGCCTTCCCCTCCTGCGCCGTCCCTCTACCCTCCCAAGCATGATGTCCTTCTCCAAGGACCGGTCTCTCCTCACAACATGTCCAAAGTATGTTAGATGGAGCCTCAGAATCCTTGCCTCCAAGGAGTCACCCGGTTTAACCCTTTCCAGGACAAATCTGTTTGTTTTCCTAGCAGTCCATGGTACCCTCAATACTCTTCTCCAGCACCACAGCTCAAAGGCATCAATTCTCCTTCTATCCTCCTTGGTCATTGTCCAACTCTCTGATGCATAACACGTGATTGTGAAGACATGGCCTGTATCAAACACACCTTAGTCTCCAGAGAGACTAAGTGAAAGAATGGGTTGCCATGAGTTACAATTAACTTGATGACAATTGTGTGGTAAATGTGAAATTCTTTGACTGATGAAATCTTGCTGCAAAAAACTATTGCACTGTGAATTAGGCTATGACTACCACCTCTGCATACCAGCTATCTTATCTGTTGCTTAGATAAGAAGTACATATGAGTCAGTATAATTTGTGAGAAAGCATACTTCTCAAAAGAGCAGAGCGGCTATCTTGAGAGCTGAGCTGGGCAGTAAGAGATCCAGGCTTGGAACATGAATGTTGGTGACTCCAGTCCACTTTATCCCACTTGTGATGTTATTTCCACTTCGCTGGGGGGTCAGGGGAAGCGGAGGGGAGTGTTGCTGGAGTGATCTGTCAGTGCAATAGGGATTTGTGCTATTTGCAGTCAAGTAGGGAAATGTTTTCAGTTAGCAGTAAGAAACAGAGATTTCTGTTCCACAGGTCATCATGAATGAGGTAGATACGAGATTCATTCTCTTTGGCATCCACATACTGGAGGAAAAGTGAGAGTCAGAATTATCTCACAGACAAATAGAAACAGAAAGTTTTACACCCACTGACTTTTAACGATAGCCAGTTCCCGTTATGACGTCCGACTTGAGCTGAGTAATGTGCTTGAGAACTCTTTTGCCAGCACTTCAGAATAATGATCTTTAATCCCTTATGTAAATCAACCCTATGACTCTGTGGCATTGGGGAACATAATTCATTGGTAGGTTAAAACGAAATGAAATAGGAACTATTTTATTGTTCTTCACATTCAAAGGTGCTAGAAAAAATGCTCTTGATTACCACATATATGAGTTGTGAAAAGAATTGAGTTAGAACTCAGGTGATTCTGATGTACCTATTCACTGTCTTACGGTCACAAAATTACACCTATTCTCAGTCTTCTACCTTTTATGGGTTGCTAAATGGTGAATGGTTTTCCTATCCTGATAAGTTACTAAATATTCACAGATTAATATTCTTTTTCAGGTAATGTATTCACTTGGTAATAAAACAGGACTGCCCAAACTAATTTCCTCCCCTCTTTAATTGTGATTTTAATGGAAGTTTACAGAGAGGTAGAGTTTTCATTCATTCATTGTGGTACAGTTTCTTCCCTCCCCCTCCCTTCTCACTCCCCCCACCCACTTTCCAGTGTGCTTCTTGTTTTAGATTGTCGCACATATAACGCCTGATCATCTGTTCCTTTCAGCCAGTCTTCCCCTCATCTGTTCAAATGCAGTGTTCATTATCTATCTTCTCTTTTCTTATCCTCTCCCCAATCTTTCATGTCAGTACTATTTTATAACAGTGGTATTATATCCAAACTCATTCTTAAAAACTGTTCTGATTATTGTTGTACCAGGAAAGCACCAACTGTCAAAGAGATAAATGATCTCATTTTTATTATTTAAAAACACCAGAACACTACTATGTGTGGGAGAAGGATGGGAAATCTCCTCCCCGGTGATTAACTGCTTATGAAAGGCCGCCGAGGGTCAGCTACAGGTCAGTTCTGACTCTACAGGTACACAACAACAACAACAACATCAGTTGCCTTAAAAGGAATGACATGTTACTGGTGCTTTAAAGTTTTGGCTATTGCTGTTAAATTATGTCAAAGATTCTAAATGGAGGACATTGAATTGAGTGTGGAATGTTAAATATAAGCCCACTCTAAACAAAGATATTTTTTTTTCTCCTTAATGTGATCAGAATATAGAAAGAAGATTGATGAAGATTTTTGTTTCTCATTATGTGCCACCACGTTGTAACGCTGGGTAAGTGTGTCATCTCGTGCACTGTCTCACACTATGACAAAATTCCTCAATTGAGGGTTTTGGGAGTGAATGCCTAAATTCAAAGAGTATTTTTAGCACTCAGGCCATGGTGAGAACTTAAGACAGGGTGGGAGGGATAGGAACAGGTGTTGGTGTTCATCCACAGTCAACTACATCCAACACACAAAACTAATTTCTTGCTCTGTGAGTTCAAGTCATTTATTCTTTTGTTGACATATATGTTAGAAACAAATAATTACAAAACAAATATTATTAAACTAATTGTGCATGCAAAGTAGAGTTCAGATGCAAACAAGCAAGAAAACCTTTGTTTAAATTCTGAAAGGGAGCTCCTCTAGTCAAATAAAGTCTAAAAATGCAACTCTGTAAGCCGACAAAGGGAGCTCTGGGGCACAGCACTGTAGGGAGTAATACCTCTTTAGTGGTTCAAAATCCACCAGTAGTCCTAAGGGAGAAAGACGGGAAATTTACTGCCTCAAAATCCTGCTGGAGGGTCAACTGGGAGTTGATGTCCACTGAATGGCAATGAGAGAGAGAAGTAAGAAGACAAGGAGTCTCTGGGTGATTTAAATAAACATCCCCACTCCTAACTGAGAAATTGGTGGTTTCAGTCCACCCAGAAGTGCCTCAGAAGAGAAGCCCAGCAATTCACTTCTGAAAAATTAGTTGTTAAAAAAATTCTCATGGCTTCCACGAGTTGGACTCAATTCTATGGGGACTGGTTTTTAGAAATAAATTAGAAACAGAAGACACTCAATTCAGGGCTCAGGCCTTGGCAAGCATATGGAAGATGAGATCTCTGTCTCTGTTCTTCCATCATTAGAAATAATATCAGTGTTCAAAGGAAAGGGGGAAACTCCACTCAGACTTCTAAGGAACTGGCCTGTTGGATGCTCTATGTCATTTTCCAAAATCCAAGGGTGGTGGTGTTATGGAACAGGAGCGCTTTAGAGTAAAAGAAAAGGGGAAAAGTCCTGTAGAAACAAGGGATTTTGGTTGAATAGATATAAATCTTTTTTGTTGCAACATACTACATATATTATAAACAATAGGCTTTTTATAATGCAAATAATTTTTAAAACCTTAAAGAAAATGTTTTGCTTCCCTTTATCATGCAGTGGTTTTACACCCGTTTTATAGCAAATAACAATAGCTATAACTCAATCGTTTTGGAGGATGAGGCTATTTACCATGATAGAAAAAATACTTTCAATGCTTGTTGAGTAAGAAAATACATGCTGATCAAAAATTGTTATTACTCTGGCAAAGCAAGTTAAGTGGATTTGTCTTTTATTCATCACCTCATTTAAAGGCATTTAAATGTGCTAATGTGCATGTGTGTATGTGACACATTATTTATTTAGTCTACACACATTGACTGTGCATATGGATTTACAGACCCCTCACAATAAATTCTGCTACCTCCAGGGGTCCAAGACCTACTGAGGGGATCTGAGGATGGGACAGGCATGTGATTGATGACAAAGAAGAAGGCCTGGGGCACATCTGCTGGCCTTCCATTGCTTTCATCCTCACAGCCCTCACACTTTCTTCCCCAAACGCTGCACTCCTTTCTGTTTACTGAAAATGTTTCTGAATAAACTCCAACAAGTTGGTTATGACTCTCTGCGGTGGAAACATTTTTCATGCGAAGATTTGAATCGCCCTTTGAATGCAGATTTGCACATATGGAAGAGGAGACATTTTAAATTCAAAATACTCCAGGTCTTCAACCATGTTTAATAATATTTTATCCCTTAAGCTGGGTGGTGAATGTATGGTTGTTTTCTGTACCACTCTTCTAACTTTTATGGCATAAAAAATGTAATAATAAATTAAAGCAAAAGGGATTTCCTGGATCTCGGTCCCAGCTGTTTCCTATCACATTGTTATCACAACAGGCCAATGAAACCTGCGGATGGTTATTACTTTCTGCACAGAGTAAGCTAAGGACCGCTGTAAGCTTGCTTTCTGAGTAAGGTTCCAGGAATTTTAACTAATTTGTTCTAGAACATTTTATCAGGATGTGTGACTCAGAGCATGCTTTTGGACATTTACCCAAATTTGTGTCTGACTTTTCTGTGACTCTAGGAATAATCATAGTTTCTTAAAAGGAATTTCTTCAGTCCTGCATGTGTGTTTGCTGACACCATTCCCTCTCAGTCTTGCATCATCAATGTCTTCCTCTTATCATGGTATTAGGTTTCTAAAATTTGCTGTCTGCATATACTCATCTCCCGATGTCTCATCAAAGGAGCTCTGCTGGTGTAATCTGTAGAGAGTTGTGCTGATGACCCACAAAACAGCATCTCTTTGTCAGTTGGGATCCACTAAGACCTCAGAGGGAGAAAGCTGGACAATTTCCTCTCATGTGCTTTTTAGTCCCCCAAGACCCGCTGGAGATTTAGCTATGAGTCTGTTCTGACTGGACAATAAGAGTTAAGAGTCACTTTAAAAAAAAAATTATTCTGTGTGTGTACCCATCTTGGAGAGGATTAAACCAAGCTACTCCTTGGAGGCAAGGATTCTGGGGCTTCCTCT
>NW_006399832.1:11658523-11678782 GCF_000299155.1 Elephantulus edwardii | reverse complement strand
TTTTAAATTATTATTAATTTTAATGAAGGTTTACAGAGGCTGAGGATTTTTCCATTCATTCATTGTTGCACTTTTCTCCCTGCCCACCCTTCCTCTCTCCCAATTCACTCTTCTTTTTAAAAAGTGAAAGATAAAGTCTTTCATTGTTATACAATCCCTCCCCCTAATTCCTACCAGATATCCCTTTTCAAGGAACAGACCCTTCTAACAACATCCTCAAAGTATATGTGAAGAAGCTTTGCCTTCCTTGCCTCTAAGGAGCACTCTGGCTACAGCTCCTCCAAGACTTACTTATCTGACCTTTCGGCAGTCCATAGGATATTCAGTACTATCTACACCAACAGAACTCACATGCATCATTTTTTTTTCTGTCATCTTTAGGTACTGTTCAACTCTTGGATGGGTGTTGCTATTGTTGTTGTGTTATGTGCCATCAAGTTGACTGTGACTCATAGTGACCCTATTATACACAACAGCTCTAAACCCTGCTCTATCCTGAGCCAGGTTCACTGGGTGCCACACCTACCCTCATTGCCCCATTTATTGTGTCAATCCATCTCATCTGAGGTCTTCCTCTCTTGTGCTGTCCCTCTACCCTTCCAATCATGATGTCCTTCTCCAAGGACTGGTCCCTCATAGCAATATACCCAAAATATATAAGCTGGAACTTGAAAATTCTTGCCTTCAAGAATAGCTAAGCTTCACCCTTTCCACGACAGACCTGTTAGTGCTTTTGGTAGTTTGTGGTATGTTCAACACTCTTCTCCAGCACCTCAATCAAAGGCATCAATTCTTCTTTTGTCCTCTGGTCCTTGTGCAGCTTTCTGATACATAGCAAAGAATTGTGAAGGCCATGGTCTGGATTTGGTACACCTTAGTATCTAGATTGACATCATTGCTCTTTAGCACTCTAAAGAGGTCCCTGTCAGCAGATTTTCCTAATACAATTTGTCTTTTGATTTCCTAGATGCTGATGCCAAGAATGTTGATTGTGGAACTAAACAAGCCGAAATTGTTAACAATCTTAAGCTCTTCTCCATCCATCATGATGCTGCCAATTGCCCCAGTGATGAAAATCTTCTTTTTCTTGATATTGAGCTTCAATTCATATTGCAGACTACAATTATTGACCCACTATAGCAAATACTTCAGGCCTTCCTCAGATTCAGCCAGCAAAGTTGTGTCATCTGCATAACACAGGTTGTTTATGTCTTCCTCCAACCTTGATACCATGTTCTTCTTCTCAAAGTCCATCCTCCCAAAATATGTTTCACATATAAACTGAAGAAATATGGAGACAAGACACATCCCTGAAACTCTTTTTCTGATTTTGAACCATACAGTATTTTCTTGCTCTGTTCTGACCACTGCCTCCTGGTTCAAGTATAGGTTTCACATTAGCACAATCAGGTGTTCTGGGATTCTCATTCTTTTCAAGGTTAGCCATAATTTGTTGTGATCCACAAAAATGTCTTTGCATAGTCAATGAAACACAGATAAACATTTCTCTGGTGCTCTCTGCTTTTAGCCAATATACATCTGACATTTGCAATGATATCCCTAGTGTCATGGCTTCTTCTAAACCCAGCTTGTATTTCCAGTAGTTCTCGGTCAATGTACTGTTCCTACTGGTTTTGAATGATCTTTAGCATGATTTTGGTTGCATGTGCAATTGATTATAAAGACCATGGCCTGAATCAGGTTCACCTTAGTCTTCAAACTGACATCATTGTTTCTCCGTAATTTGTAGATTTTTGACAGTAAACTTGCACAGTATAATGCATCTTTTGATTTCCTAACTGCTGGTATCAATGTATCTTTTGTTTTCTTGACTGTTGATTAAAGATCCAAGTAATATGAAATTTTTGATGACTTCAATCTTTTCTCTATCTATCATGATATTGCTTACTGGTCCAATGGTCAAAATTTTTGTCTTCTTCATGTTGAGATGTAATCCATATTGAAGACTATAGTCTTTGTTATTCTGCAGTGCATTTAAAGTCCTCCTCAATTTCAGCAAGGAAGACTGTGTCATTGGTATAATCTAGGTTGTTGATGACTTTTTTTTTCCATAGAGTCCAGCTTCTTGAACAGTATCTTCAGCCTTCAGACTGTATATGGAAGGAAGTATGGGGAAAAGGATACAGCTCTGACCTTCATCTTTTCTGATTTTAAACCATGTAGTGTTTCTTTGTGCTGTTTTTACCACAGCTTCTTGGTCTAGGTCTAAGTATTGTGTGATTAATATTTTGGGATTCTCAATATTAATCATGTTTTTTTAAAAATAATCCAAATAGCCAAATGCCTTTGCATAGTAAATAAAAAATACATTAACATTCTACTAGTATTCTCTGCTTTTTGACAAGAACCATCTGATATCAACAATGCTATCCCTGCTGCCATGGCCTTCCAAACCCATGCTCATCTGCAATAGTTTGCTTGCATGTGATATCATTCTATAATTTCCACAAACTGCTGGGTCACCTAGCTTGGGAATGGGAACAAATATAGGTAGCTTACAGTTATCTGGCCAAATAGTTGTTCTCCAAATTTCTTGGTGCAAACTGGTGAGTACATTCAGGGATTCATCTGTTAAAACATGCCATCCCATCCACTGGCATCCCATCAGTTTCTGGTGCTTTATTTTCCATTATGCTTTATTATTCCATTGGTTTTTAGAGGCTGTAAATTGCACAGAAAGTGCAACTCCTTACTCACTGCACAACCAGAGCTTTGCATTCATTTCCATTATACTCAACAACTTATTTATCCATTCACGCAGGAATTCTCATTTTGAATACTAAGAATAAAATTGTTGTTGCTGCTGATTGCCATTGAGTTGAGCATGACTTATAGTGACCCTATGAACAAAAGAAGCATTTCTATAAATGTCATCATTTATCAAAGTTCAGAGTTTCCAGAGGCATATTGACTGAATTGGGATCTTCTCCACAGAACATAAAGAAAAACACTCAAATACAACTAACAAACAAAAAATCAAACCAGAAATGTGCTGTAAATTCTAATATCTTGGTTTACAGGTAGGGAATAGGGTTTAATTTATTATGTTAATAATATTGTTATTTAATTTATTATGTTAATGAGGCCATATTGGTATAAGATGTAAACAAATTATTATGAAGATATAAAATAAACTGATTAGGCATAAAGAAACAAGCAGAGATAAAAGAAGATAAGTTTGAGGCAACAAAATCACAAGGAACAGAAACTGAAAAGACACAAAGACTGTCCCACAGTCAAATGAAAGAAACCCTTCCCCTAGACCTTCTATTGAATCTGAACTACTAGCTTCCTAAATTATGAGAAGGTATGTTTCTGTTAAAAGCTACCTCACTAATGCTATTTGTGTTATTGTAGCACCAGACAACTAAGACAATTAGGTTCTTGTCTTTTTAAACAGAGAGTCCAAGAGAATAGAGAAGTAAATACACTTAAAACAAACCAAATCTATTGCTGTCAAATAAATTCCAATATATATGAAGACCCATTAGGACAGAAAAAATGGGGAAGAAATGGTAGCTAGAAAGTAAGGACTTGATGACAGAAATGACACTGGAAAGTGGATGATTAAATTTTCTATATTCAATGATTTCTTCATTGCAAGTATTTTTTTTTTAAAAAAAAAACCAAAACACAAAAAGTGACTTCACACATGAACCTTACCTGACAGACTGTGTAGGAATTTAGATTTACTACATCTGTAGAAAGAATCATTGGAGAAGCTTAATATCAGGAGTCTGAACCAGACCAGGAGCTAAATGTTGAACAGACTACCAATTGCTCCTGTGGAAGTTCACATTGGGACTGAATAAGATTAAAAAAATCCACAAGAACCAAAATGTGTCCATGTGTCCACTGTAACTGAGTTAAAAAATTATCTTAAATCATCTTGAGACATTGATCACTAGTGATTAAAGACCAGAGGAGCTGGGGGGTGAAATCAAGAATATAAACCACGAAAAGAACAAAAGGTCATTACAAAGACAGAGGAAACAGAACAAGATGTCAGAAGAAACTATAAAAATTGCATTAGAGTGTGTGTAGAGAAGCCAAAACAAAGGTAAGAGATGCTGAAGTAAAAGAGCTGAACAGATTTCGAAGGGCAGCTTGAGGAGACAAAGTAAAGCATGAGAGGAGCAAAGAGCTGGAATAAGAGAATAAGAATAAAAACTTGTTTAGCATTTCTTAACAGAAAGAACTGAAAAACAAATTCAAGCATCAAGTTGCAATACAAAGAGATGCTATGGGCTAAATCTTGAACTATCTGGGAAGCACTGGAAGAAGGTGAAAGGAATTGTGCTCATAAGAAATCTATACCTAGACTAAGAAGCTCTTATCTGAACAGAATAAGAGAACACTAGATATTTTAAAGTCAAGAAAGGAGTGCATCAGCATTGTATCCTTTCTCCAAACCTAGTCAATCTATATGCTGAGCAAATAATTTGTGAAGCTGGACTATATGAAGAAGCATGTGGCATCAGGATAGGAGGAAAACTCATTAGCAACCTATGTCATACAGATGACACAACCTTGCTTGCTGAAAGTGAGAAGAACCTGAAGCACTTGCTGCAGAAGATTAAAGATGACAGCCTCTAATATGGATTACATCTCAACATTAAGAAAACAAAGGTCCTAATCACCAGGCCAATAGGCAACATCACGATAAATTGGAAAAATATTTAAACTGCCAACGACTTTATCTTACTTGGATCCACAATCAAAATTACTGGTACCAGTAGTCAGGAGCTAAGGAGATGTTCTAGTTTGAGTAATGCCACTCTTAGGGACCAAATGATGTCAGTTTGAAGACTAAGGGGCACCTGATTTAGGCCATTGTCTTTTTAATCACTTGCTATGCAACTGAGAGAGGGACAATGAATAATAATGACAGAAGAAGTATTGATGCCTTAAGCTGTGATGTTGTTTAAGCATACTGAATAGCTCATTGAATTCCAAAGAAAAACAGATATGTCTCGGGAAATGTGCAGGCAGAGTGTTCCTTGGAGCCAAGGATGGTAAAGCTTCATCTCTCATATTTTGGACATGTTGCTAGGAAATTCTTGAAAAGTGGAAGGTCAGCAAAAGAGAGGAAGATCCTCAATGAGAAGAATTGATGTGGTGACTGCAGCAACGGGCCCAAGTCTATCAGAGTAGGTGAGGATAGCACAATATAGGAGAGGATTCAGGTCTGTTATTGATAAGGTTATGAGTCGTACTTGACTTGATGGCATCTACCAATCATCACCACCACCACCACAAGACAGAGTGGAATGATTCATGGAGCTTCTAACCTTATGTTCTTAATCTTATCTTCTAATCTTAGTTCATAATCTTATGTAAGCTGCCTGCCACATCTTTATTCCACAGAGTGACTGGTGTATCCAAAGCACCAACTTTTCAATTAGTAACCAATAGTGTTATTCATTGGACAGAGCATGTTTAGTGTTATAGCAGGGGAAATATGGGTGCTATTAAAGAAACTAAGAAGAATGCCTAATCAAGAATTGGGAGACCTGGAAAAGCTTCCTGAAAAAGCAATATTTAATCCAACACTTGAAAGATGAAAAGCCAGTGAATGGAGGAAGCAAAACGAGAGATACTGGAAACAAAGCACAGATGCAAAGGGCTTGAGGTGGGAGAGAGAATGGAGAGTTAGAGTAGTTTGCAGTCAATGAGTTGTAGTAAAGGAGAGAATAGAAAACATGTCATTGCAGTGAGGAAGCATCATATCAAGGCTTGTGTTGCAAGCTAAATCAAGAAGATTAGACTTATGCTCACTTCAGCAGCGCATATTTGGAATATAAATTGGAACGATACAGAGAAGATTAGCATGGACCCTGTGTAAGAAGAAAACAGAAATTTGTGAAGTGTTCCATAATTTAAAAAAAAAAACACACAAAAAAAGCTTAGACATTATTTTGAGGTATGTGATGAGCCATCAAATAATGGTATAATAATAGGCATAGATAATTGGTAATTGATTATATGATATGTAGTGTATATGAATGATCATATGAAAAACAATATAAATGAAGAATTGTACGGAGCTCCATGTATATGAATAAAATACCATGTAAATTAATTACTATATGAAAACCAAGAAACAAAAAGAATTTTTATTCAGAAAATTACTGAACTGGGGGCATCAATTAGAAAAAGACACGGTTGGAGGCAGGAAGCCTGTCTGAGTGACCTGCAATATAATATATGGAGAGTGTGAGTCATGTAGTCTGAGGGGATATTGCTTTCCTCCAAGCAGGGGACACAAAAAGTCACAGCTTAAGATCTTCTGCTCTGAGAATCAGGGTCCCAGGGAATCTGAAACTAAAATCAGAGCCTAGGTGAGGGAGAGCTCATGACCTCATGGCCAGGTTCTCAAGAACATAATTAAGAGATGTCAAGGATCATTGTTGGTGGGATTGTAAAATGGTACAACCACTCTAGAAGGCAGTTTGGCACTTCCTCAAAAAGCTGAACATAGAAATTCCATATGACCCAGCTATTCCACTGCTTGGAATATACCCTGAGAAAATGATAACTGAGGCACAAATGGAGATTTGTACACCAATGTTCATAGTAGCATTATTCACCATTGCAATAATAAGGGAACAGCCCAAATGTCTAAGCACAAAAGAATGGATTGAGAAATTATGATATATTCACACAATGGAATACTATGCAGCATGCAGGAGCAATGACTTTGTAAATTATTACCTAACTTGGGAGGGATCGGAGAGCATTATGCTGAATGAACTAACTCAGTCCCACAAGGATAAATATTGTACAAAACCATTATTGTTGAACGAATATAAGGATCCAAGAAGGGTGGGAGAGGCTGGAAGCAGAAGGATGTGAAGGTGGAGAGGAAGAGGGATTAATCATCAGGTTGTACAATTTGATGGCGGGGATGAGGGAAATGGGAAGAATTTGTTCAAATTTGTATTAGAATTTTGTAAATAAACTAGTAGAGAAAAAACGAAAGAATGGATAGATAGATAGATGAATGAATGAATAGATAAATGAATGGGGGAGAAAGCGATCTCAAGGGTCAAAGGACTCAAAGAAAGGTAGGGTGCATCACACTCAACCCACAGCAAAACTGCTCCATAGAGTTTCAAATTCTATAGATCTTTATTGAGGCCAACGGCTACACCTTTTTTCCCACAGGGTCACTGGAGGTTTCTGCAATCAGCCTTTCTGTTAGCAGTAAATCATTTAACCAGTGTACCACCAGGGCTTCTAAGGGAAGTACTAGTAATCCTGCAGTAGCATAATCTTGAGTTCAGGACTTTTGTCTTTTCCCAAAATCTTGGCAAGATTTTGCCAACATTTCCCCTGCTTTTGATCCAGCAAATGAAGAGTTGTTGTTGTTATGTGCCGTCGAGTTGCTTGCGACTCATAGTGACCCTAAACAACAGCCTTAAATCCTGCTCAGTCTTGTGCCAATCTTATTGTCTCTGACATACCTACCTCATTACCCACTCAATGAATCAGTCCATCTCATTGAGGGTCTTCCTCTCCTGTGATGTCCCTCCACTCTCCCAAGCATGAGGTCCCTCTCAAAGGAATGAATCCCACCTTGCAACATGTCCGAAGTATGTCACACGAAGCTTCAGAATCCTTGCCTTCAAGGAGCAACCTGGTTTCACTCTCTCTAAGATGAACTTGTTTGTTCTCTTAGCAGTCCATGGTATATTCAGTACTCTTCTCCAGCACCACAGCTCAAAGGCATCAATTCTCCTTCTGTCATACCTAGTCATTGTCCAGTTCTCTGATATATAAAAAGTAATTGCAAAGACCATGTCCTGTATCACGCACACCTTAGTCTCCAGACTTACATCATGGCTCTTCAGTAGTTTGGCGAGGTCTCTGACAGTGGATTTCCCTAACACAATACATTTTTTAATTTCCTGGATTCTGGTGCCAAGTGTTGATTGTGGAGCCAACCAAACTGAAGCTGCTTACAATCTCAGTCCCTTCACCATCCATAACGATGCTGCTAATTGGCCCAGTAGTGAGAATCTTTGTTTTCTTGACATTGAGCTTCAATCCATATTGAAGAATCCCTTGACCTTCTGCAGCAAGCACTTCAGGTCCTCCTAAAGTTCAGCAAGCAAAGTTGTGTTATCTGAATAACACAGATTGTTGATGAGTCTTCCTCCAATCCTGATGCCACATTTCTCCTCATATAGCCCAGCCTTCCGGGTAATCTGTTCTGTATGTAGGTTGAAAAGGTATGGAGATAGGACACATCTCTGGTGTACACCCTTCCCAATTTTGAACCATGCCATGTTTCCTTGCTCTGTTCTGAAGACTGCCTCCTGGTCCAAGTATAGGTTTCGCACAAGCACAATCAAGTGTTCTGGGATTCCTATTCTTCTCAAAGTTAGCCATAGTTTGTTGTGATCCACACAGTCAAATGCTTTTGCATCGTCAAATGCCTTTAACATAGATAAATATTCCTCTGGTTTTCCCTGCTGTCAGCCAAGATACATCTAACATTGGCTGCAATATCCCTAGAAGTTCAAACTGCTCTGAAAGAACTGGCAAAAAACAAGGACCCAGGTATTGACAGTATGCCAATTGATATATTTCAATAAAGAGATACTGCCCTAGATATGTTCACCAAGTCGTGCCAAGAAATCTGGAAGACAAGCACTTGGCCAACTGACTGGAAGAGATCTGTATTTGTTCCCATCCCAAAGAAGGGTGACCCAACAGAGTGTGGAAATTATTCACACTCAAGCAAGATTCTGATGAAAATTACCCAAAAATGACTGGAACAGCACATTACCAGAGTATGGCCAGAAGGGCAGGCTGGGTTTAGAAGAGAGAAGTTAATGTGATTTAATTTTTAACCTCCCATTTCTGTGAATTGGCCAAATAGGTTGCACATGGAAATGTAAATCTTGAGAGCTACCAATGCTCTGGGTGTGTCTGCTCTCATATTTTGGACCAACTTTCAATTTAGACTTACGAAAGAGTAAGTGCCACTAAAATGCTGTTGTTGTTGTTGTTATTGTTGCTACATGCCATCGAGTCATCTATGATTCATAGCAACACTATGTACATTAGCTCTATCCTGTCCTATCCTGAGCCAATCTCATCATCTCCAACAGTTGTAATCCCATTGCCTCAGTCGCTGAGTCAATCCATCTCATCCTGGGTCTTCCTCTTCTTTACAATCCCTCCAACCTTACAAGCATGTAGTCCTTCTTCAAGGTCTGTTCCCTCCTGGCCACATCATGCCCAAAGCATGTGAGATGGAGCCTCAAAATCCTTGCCTCCAGGGAGCAACCTGGTTTCATCATGATATGTTCAACACTCTTCTACAGCACCACAACGCACAGGCATTGATCCTTCTTCTGTCATCCTTAGTCACTGTACAGCTCCTGGATACATAGCATGTAATTGCAAAGCCCACCTTAGTCTCCAGACTGACATCACTGCTCTTCAATACTCTGAAGAGGTCCCTGAAAGCAGGCTTTCCTAATGCAATTTGTCTTTTGATTATTGGCTGCTGGTACCAAGAGTGCTGATTGTGGAACCAAGCAAGCTGAAGTTATTAACAGTCTCAAGCCCTTCTCTGTCTATCATGAAGCTTCCAATTGACCCAGTGGCGAGAATCTTTGTTTTCTTGATGTTGAGCTTCAATCCATATTGCAGATGACAGTCCTTGACCTTGTGCAGCAAAGGCCTCATGTTTCTTCAAGTTTCAGCAAGCAAGGTTGTATCATCTGCATAACACAGGTTGCTGATGAGTCTTCCTCCAATCCTGATGCCACATTCCTCTTCATAAGGTCCAACCTCCTAGATGATCTGCTCTCCAAATAGATTGAAATGGTATGGAGACAGGATGCATTCCTGACACACAATTTTCCCTGCTCTGTTCTGACTACTGCTTCCTGGTCCAAGTATAGGTTTCATAAGAGCACAATTGAGTGTTCTGGGATCCTCATTCTTCTCATGTTAGCCATAATTTCTTGTGATGCACACAGTTAAATGCCTTTGCATAGTCAATGAAACACAGATAGGAGGCATTCCTCCGGTACTCTTTGCTTTTTGCCAAGATCCATCCAGTGTTGGCTGTGATGTTCCTTGTGCCATGGCTTCTTTTAAACCCATTCTGCACATCTGGCAGTTCTCTGTTGATGTACTGATGTTCCAGTTTTTCCTGGATAATCTTTAGCAGGATCTGCTTGCATGTGATACTAGTGATATTGTTCAGTAATTTCCACACTCTGTTGAGTCACTTTTTTTTAAAGGGCAATAAATACAGATTGCTTCCAGTCATTTGGCCAGGTAGTTGTCCTCCAGATTTCTTGGCATAACCTGATGAGCATGTCCAGGGCAGGATCTATTTGCTGAAATATGTCAATTGGTATTCCATCAATTCCTGGGGCCTTGCTTTTTGCCAATCCCTTCAGAGCATCTTGAACTTCTGTCATCACCATAGACTCTTGATCATATATTGTTTCATGAAATTCTTCTGTGTCAACCAATTCTTCTTGGTAAGTGCTTCTGGATACCCCTTCTTTTGGGTCATTCAACATTCTGCAATCCTTAAATATTGCAACTGGAGGTTTGAATTTGTTCTTCAGTTCCTTCAGCTTAGGAAATGGTGAGTGAGTTCGTCCCTTTTGATTTTCTGACTCCAGTTTCTTGCACGTTTCCTTGTAATACTTTGTTTTGCCGTGATGCCTTTTGAAATCTTCTGTTCAGCTCCTTAATTTCTTGATTTCTTCCCTTTGCTTTGGCTTCTTGGCATTGTACTACAATACTCAGAGTCTCTTCTGACATCCTTCTTGGTCTTTTCTTTCTCCTCTGTATTTACAGTGACTCTTTGTATTCTTTATGAATGATATTCTTGATTTCATCCCACAGCTCATCTGGTCTTTGCTAATTAGTGCTCAAGTCTTCAAACCTCTTCCTGAGATGGTATTTAAATTCTGGTACGATAGACTCGAGGTTAAACTTTTATTATTGTGGATTGGATTAGATAGGATTTTCTTTAGCTTTAGTTTGAACATGAGTAGCTTATGGTCTGTTCCATAATCAGCACCTGGCTAGTTTTCACAGCTGATATTGAGCTTCTCCAGAAATTTCTGCCACAGATGTAGTCAGTTTGATTCCTGCCAGGAATCATCAGGTGAAGTTCATGTGTATAATTGTTAATTAAAAGGTATTTGCAATGAATAGGTCATTGATGGTACAGAATTCTATCTCCAGTCTCATTTGTGTCACCAAGTCCATGCTTTCCAACTACTGATCCTAAATTTTGCATTCCAATCACTGATTATTGCAAAGGACCTTGATTAGTGAGGCCCATAAGCACATCTTATTATGTCTCATAGCTGCTGTGGTTATTATGAGATAAGCCTAGTTCTTTAACTTAAAATACATCTACTGAGCATCTACTGTACACTGAGCATAGCTGTTGGCATGATAGAATCAACAATTTGTTGACTGCAAAAGTATTCTTTTTCTTTTTAAAAAAGATGGCTACTCATGCGGATCTTGTGGTACACAGAAAATTCAGGAATAAGATTTATTATGTATATGAAAAGACACAGTGGGAAAGCTCAAATATATGCAGAAGAAGATGAGTGAAGACTGTGAAACATACCATCAACTGCTTATATACAAAGAGAAATTGAAGTTGAAAAAAAGGAAAACAAGTTCATAAGAGTTAAAATACCACCTTGGGTATATCCTATCTGAATTTAGAGGCATCTTATGAATATTACTTAAAATCAATGACGATGAAAATTAACCTCATAGATTTTGAATATTGTTATCAGGAAAGGCCAATGTTTAGAGAAAGATATCACGCTTGGTAAAGTAATGGGAAGATCCTCAATGAGATGGTTTCACACAGTTATTGGAACAATGGGATTAAGCACAGTCTAGATAGTGAATATGATGCAGGATGAGACAGGGTTTCATTCCTTTGTACACAGAGTGAGTTCAAGTTGGAGTTGACAATATGGTTACCTAACATAATTTTTCCAGGGCAGGGAACGACAGTATTTGGTATAAATTATACATTTCCCTACAATTCGTCTGATTATATTGAAGTCTCCCTGAACCTCAGTGAGATTAGCCTTTATATAAACAAAATCAAACTCAAATATAACTCGCTGCCAGACAGTAGATTAAAAAATACCATATGTGTTAGAATAGCACTGACCCATAGGGTTTCCAAGACTGCAAATAATTACAGATCAAGACTGCCACATCTCTCTCACAGGACTGCTGGAGGATTTGAATAACTGTTTTAGTTGGTAGATAAGCACTTGAATCACTTTAAGGAAACTCCTTGTCAATTTCAAGTCATGCCACGAACTAGTCAATCCTTTTAGTGGACTATGAGTCACTCAATTTTCATGATAAACCAACAAATTGCCTAAGTGACCTATATAAGATGCTCAATCTGCATCGCAACCAATACAAAGTATAGTAAACCTTATAAGACTGTGGACCTTTTAATCATCTTGGGAGTGTTACAGACCATGGCTAGAAAGGCCAAACTAAACAATTCATTGCACTGGAGTTAGAGTTGGGCAGGTAATTAGAGTTTACTAAGCCAACAGAGCAATCTTGAGTATGCAGAGAAGGCATGAGAGAGTATCGGGCAGATCAGTGGAATAATCAGATATTTTAAAAGGACCATGGCCAGTCTATGAAGAGATTGTATTGTGGATAGTTAAAAGTCTAATGCAATGAATCCATGTGAGAGGGGATGGGAGGTTTCTTCCTAAGGTAGTAAAAGTAACCAGATTTTGGGTATATTTTGGTCATGGGTGTGTTAGGCTGTTAAAGAGAATAATTAGAAGTGACATACTTCCTTCCAAGTAGTCCAATGAAAATATATACCTAATAGCAGAGGGTACAAACTGAGGGAAGAGACAGGGTGATCTATGAAAGGACAAGCTACAGGGTTTCTAGCTATTACTATTTGGGGCCCTTTTTAGAAATGTAGGAAACTCCATTTTATGGTTGTGAGAATGAAAGGTGCGTATGTAGCTGGTACACAATCTTGGGCATCAAGACAATGTCAGTTAGTCTTCTTTTGAGTTGGAATCAGTGTGATAGCGGTGGTTTTGTGTTCCATTGACGTTTAAGGGATCCGTTCACTCACTTTGGTCTGTTTCAGATTTTTGTACCTATCTCGGCATTCCTGGATAATATTTCAGGAAGAAGTAGAGATTCTAAGAAAAAGTTGACAGGACTTGATCAGCACACTTCTCCAGTTTGTGCATTTTGCAACAATACTTGAATAGTAGCTCTGAAGATGAAATCTATGCATGAAGAGATTTCAAGTCTTCATGGAAGGCCCTATAAGCATCTAATCCTTCTGAGTTCAAAGACATTATTCTTTGCCATGATGTGAAACGGAAAATCATCTCATTGCTCCTGACACAACATGGAATACACATCATGTGACGCAGATGCAAAATGCTTCACCTATTTTTCTTTCCACCTCTTAGTTTCCTTTCTTTTTTGGCAAGAGGCAAGACATATTGACCTAAATGAAGCATTTCCACAGCTAATCCCCAGGTTCTGGGACACCAGTTCTACCTTGCTGTTGTTGTTACATACTGTAGAGTCATAACCTACTCATTGCTGACATACCAGGTGTTTTCAGAGGCAGTTAATTGCACTGTGAGGCGTCTACCCATCCTTCTCCCACGGCCTAGCTAGTGGCCTTGAACCATGTGCCTTTGGGATTATAGTGCAGCTTCTTGCCACTAAGTCACCAGAGCTCCCTAGTACTACCTTACTGCTAAAAAAATGTGTGAGTATTCAGGAGCTACTCATAAAAAGGCCCAGTGAAGATGGCCGATGTCCTATCAGTCACAAGGAGGTCTGAAACAGTTTCTTTGAATGGGGACTTTCACAGTCTTTTGAGTAGATTGACCATATTAAACAAATTTAAAAGTACAGTAAGTGGTACTTCTGAGATGATGGACCGATCTGAGGGCAAGTATCATGAAGTGCATTGTTCTTTGCACATGACCCGTGAATGCCCAGTGCAGATCTGACCAAATATGCCTCCACTTTGTCCATGGTTTTAGAAGTCTATAGCAGGCAATTCGAATGAAATTGTGCTCACCTCTCTTCACCTTTTTCTAAGCGTGTACCTCTGAGTTTTTTGTTAACATTTAAAAAAGATATTTAAAGCTGTGCTCCTGCCACCTTGTAAAATGAAAGAGGACATTGTGCAGGCTCCGACGGCACACGTCAGTGCTTTTATCAAATTCAGGGGTCTGCACGGTGGCACTAATTGGAACCATGTGCTGAAAATGCAAGACAGAATTTTCAGCTGTTCTTTAATTAAATGGAGTAAAATCAGGGCTGAACCTCACCTTTCTTTATAGGGAGAGTCCGTTGGGGGTGGTCTATTAGCAGGACTGATGGATGACCCTGCATGTGGAAGCTGGCACCTGTGTCAGGACGCTGGTGGTGATCATTTTAATATTTCAAGCACATTCACAGTGATCTTGTGATGTGATTTAGCCACATTCATAGAAGGGCTGGTTGCAAATGCATCCCAGACAAAGAGATGAAAGGCAGAACTAAAAAACCTAATTATTTTCAAGTGCACTAGAGGATTGACTCATGAAAGATTTTTTTATCTTATACAACTTAGTTACTGAAAAAAAATCATCAGGGAGGGAAGAAAAATACGTCTTCATGCATTAGCTGGAAAACAGGGGGGAAATAGCAGCAGAATTGTGTCCCCTAGAAAGACAATGAGAAATATTACTCGAAGTTTTCTGTTGAAATTTGAAAACAGAATATAATTTTGAGATTTAAAAAATTTGTTTTAAAAAGTACTACTTTTGGCTATTTACACACTGAATGGAAGAAACAGAGCTTTTAATTGACCTGGAATCAGAATCTGGAGAATTAAAGGTAGTTGATAGTGTATCCTCTAGGCATTTAAGCCTCTCCTTTATGACGCTTTATGCTATCGAACTTTCTGTGCCAAACACTCCTTCCCTGTCCCCATGAGCTTGGGTCTAGAACTGGAGCTGTTCAGGAAAGGAAGCAATCTCAACTTAGAAAATCCTTAAAATAGTTGCTTCCAGATACTAGGAGACTACTTCCACATCTATCAAAGCCCCAGGAAAAGCACAGGCAGGCAGGAGTGGGAGACGGAGTCTCTTCCTGGGTGCAAGTGAATGAAGCAGTACTTTGCCTTAAAATTTCCAAAGATGGTTGCAGAGTTTGAGCTGTAGAGGCTTCTCCATGTGTGCTGAGGTCTGATAATTTTCCAAACAATTTGGGAATAATGCCAGGGTTTTATAGAGCCCACAGAGAAATGGGAGACTTCTGGGTGGATGTGGTTGTGCCCTCACCTTGCCCTCAGCTTTCCTTTCTAGAAGAAAAACCCAAATCACTTCACCCTTATTTTCCCCTGAAAGTCTTTCTGATAACTGTTTATTCAAACTAAAATCTAAACTCTTAGTATCAAGTCGTGTCTAACCCACCTTCCCTTCCTGGTCTCCTGATTCACCTGCCCCCATCCTTAGGGGAAGCTTCACTCTTACCAAAAGACACTTACTATCCACACTCTGTTTCTCATGCTTAGCTGAGTTTACTTTGCCACTGGGGAAATCCTTACTCTTTCCTTAAACTGAACTCAAACTTCATCCAGTTTTGATCCTTTTGGTATTATCAATAGTGCAGCAATAAACATGGATGTGCATACTTCTGTTTGGATGGTGGTTCTAGTTTCTTTAGCGTATGTTGCCAGTAGTGGCATTGTTGGGTCAAATGGTATTTCTATTTCCAACTTTTTGAGAAGGCGTCAAACCACCTTCCATAATAGTTGCACCATTTTACACTCTCAATAAAGGTTCCAATCTCTCCACAACCTCACTAGCACTTATTGTTTGTTGTTCTGTTGAACTGTGCTATTGTTACTGAGGGAGATGATTTCTCATAGTTATTTTTATTTGCATCTCTTTGCTATTTAGAGATTTTTGAACTTTCTTCATGTGTGTTTCCATCAACAAATGAATGGATAGAAAAAAATAGGGTATATTCATACAATGGAATACTAAATAGCATTGAAAAATAATGACCTTTTAAAACACTACAAAGCCTAGATGAACCTGGTTGGTGTACATTATGGTGAGTGAACTATCTCAGTCACAAAAGGACAAATCCTTCATAGTACCATTGTTATAAAGCAGGACTGACGTGGGGTTTGGGAGGAGAATAGGATAAGAGTGGATAGATAATGAACACTGCATTGGAACAGATGACAGAAAGAACTGTTTAAACTGGTGCATTGTTATTTCTAGTAATTCATTTGGCTAAAGGAAAGAAATATAATGATGATAGAGACGAATAATTAGAGATAATCTAATCTCCCATAGTAAATTTAGTTCCCTGTTTATTTCACTTGGCTAAAGAAAGTTAAGTCAAATCCACAGGAACAGACATTTGACCTTAAGTCTATCCCACTTGAATTTAAAAACCATCTCAGAATAGATTTGAAGTCTTGAATACTAACGAATGAAGATAAAATGAAGATATCAATAATATTATCCACGAAGGATACAAAAGGTCACTGCAAAGACAGAGGAGGAAGAAAAGACCAAGATGGGTGTCAAAAGTGACTCTAAATATTGCACCAGAGCCCCGAGAGCCAAAGTAAAAGAAAGAAAGCAGAAAGGAATTGAACAGAAGCTTTCAAAGGGCAGCTCTGGCAGACAAAGCAAAATATTATCATAAAATGTGCAAAGAGCTGGAGTCAGAAAATCAAAAGGGCTGGACTCACTTGCCATTTCTTTTTTTAAATAAAATTTTAATTGTGATTTAATGAACAGTTACAGAGAAATTAGATTTTCATTCATTCATTGTTACACATTTTACCCTTTTTCCCTCTCTTTCCCCTTCCCCCAGTTCACCTTTTGTTCCCCCTATTTATTCCTTCACTGTTGCAAAATTACCTACCTTCCACCCCCCTCACCCAAGTCCTCTTTGCAATGATACATCTCTTATTCTGGGCTGTTGTCGTACATATAATGCATAATTATATATTAATTTTTGACAGTTCTTTCTTTCATCTGTTCCAATACAATGATTGTTATCTATCCACTCTTATCCTATCCTGCTCCAGTTTGGCATTTCTGAAGCTGAAGGAACTAAACAATTCAAGCCTCAAGTTGCCATGGGCAAAATACTGGATGATCTGTTGTTGTTTGTTGTTATGTGCCGTCGAGTCGTTTGCAACTCATAGCGACCCTATGTACAACAGCCCTAAACCCTGCTCTATCCCGTGCCAATCTCATTGCCTTTGACACTCCCATCCCGATTACCCCAGTTACTGAATCAATCCACCTCATAGAGGGTCTTCCCCTCCTGCGCCGTCCCTCCACTCTACCCAGCATGATGTCCCTCTCTAAAGACCTGTCTTTCCTTACAACACATCCAGAGTATGTCAGATGAAGCCCCAGAATCCTTGCCTCCAAGGAGTAGCTTGGTTTAACCCTCTCTAGGATGAATCTGTTTGTTTTCCTGGCAGTCCATGGTACATTCAATACTCTTCTCCAGCACCACAGCTCAAAGGCGTCAATTCTCCTTCTATCTTCCCTAGTCATTGTCCAACTCTCTGATGCATAACAAGTGATTGCAAAAACCATGGCCTGTATCAGGCGCATCTTATGGAAGGAGTACACAGGGTCATTGAACAAAAAGAATTGGCTGACACAAAAGAATTTCATCAAACAACTTATCATCAAGAAGCAATGGTGGTAAAGCAGGAGTTCAAGCTGCTCTGAAGGAACTGGTCAATAAACAAAGCCCCACGAATTAATGGAATACCAATTGACATATTTCAACCCACAGATGCTTCCCTGGATGTACTCACTAGGTTGTGTCAAGAAATCTAGAGGACAACTACCTGGCCAACTGATTGGAAGAGATCCATATTTACTTCCATTCCAAAAAAAGGTGACCCAAAAGAGTGTGAACAATATCACTCACAAATAAAATCCTGCTGAAGATTATAAAAAATGACTGGAACAGTACACTGAGAGAGAATTACCAGAAATACAAGTAGAAAATAAAAAAGGCCAGGGAACTAGAGACTTTGTCACCAAAGTCAGATGGATCTTGGCTAAAAGCAGAGATAGCAGAGGAATGTCTATCACTGTTTCATTGTTAAGTCAAAGGCATTTCACTGTGTGGGTTATACAAATTGTGTTTAACCATGAGAAGAATGGGAATCTTGATTTTGCTCATGTGAAACCTATGCTTGGATCAGGAATCAGTCTTCAGAACAGAGGAAGAAAACACTGCATAGTTAAAATTGGGAAAGGAGTGCATCAGGGATGTGTCTTGTCTCCATACCTTTTCAATCTGTGTGTAGAACAGAACACATGGGAGGCTGGGCTTTAGAGGAATGTGGCATCAGGATTGGAGGAATACTCATCAACAACCTGCATTATACAGGTGACACCACCTTGCTTGCCAAAACTGAGGAGGACTTGAAGCATTTGCTGCAGACAGTCAAGGACTGCAGTTTTCAATATGTATTTAAACTCAACATCCAGGAAATAAAGATTCTCACCACTAGACCAATTAATTGGCAGCATCATGATAGAGACTGAGGTTGTTAACAAGATCAGCTTGCTCAATTCCAAAATCAACAAACACTCTTTGACACCAGCAGTCAGAAAATAAAAAAGATGAATTACATTGGGGAAATCTGGTGTTAGGGACTTCTCCAAAGTGTAATGTGTAATCGCTAATGTAATGTGTAATCGCAAAGGGTAATCGCTAATGTGTAATGATGTCAGTCTAGGGACTAGATGGGCCTAATCCAGGACATGGTCTTTGTAATTACTTGTTATGCATCAGAAAGCTGGACAAGGCTAAAAATGCAGAAGAAGAATCAATGCCTTTGAGTTGTGGTGCTGGAGAAGAGTATTGAACATGGACCATAAAGAAAAAAACAGGTCTATATCGGAGAGGGTAAAACCAAGTTTCTTCTTGGAGTCAAGGAATCTGACACTCCATCTAACATACTTTGGGCATGTGGGCCAGAAGGAAGCAGTCTTTGGAGAAAGACATCATGCTTGAAAGGGTGGAGGAACAGCTCAGAAGACCCCAGATGAAATGGATTTAGACAGTAACTGGCGTAATGGGGTAGGTGTGTCATAATCAGTGAGACTGGCTCAGGATAGGACAGAGTTCAGAGCTATTGTACACAAGGCTGCTATGAGTTGTAGGTGACTTGATGGCATAACAACAACAATGTGATAGTTGTCTTTGGGGAGTAGACTAGCAATGTGTAGGTAGGAAATCCTGAACTTTCTCACATGCTTGAATACTTTATTTTTAATGTATAATGATAAAGTCATGTCTAAGAGTTGCTCAGTCATGATTATAGAGGTTCTTGAATTCTGACTTAGTAGAGGTACTAGAATTCTCATAGATTTTAGATAATGGAAGGGAGTAATAAAAAAGAAATAAATAAAAGCAATAAGAAAACATGGTCATCTAATAAAAATGCTCCATCTTGAAAGTTGTTCTTTACCTATTTAATAAGTCTGAGTAATACTTGTAGCACTAATACATATCATCCAACCATTTAGGACAACTTGGCAAAATCCCAAGTTCAATTTCTTTTTTAAATCATAGGATTATTCTGTGTTGCCAAAGATCATAAACAATTCATAGCAACACTAAAATCTTAAGTCATTTGAAACATGGCTAATTGAGCTAAGATTTTAATTGTGTGTAATGTCATATAAATTAAAAAAATAGATATATAATTACATGCACTTTAAGTATTATGGTGGTGGTGGTAGGCGCCATCAAACCCACTGTGTCAAAACATCTTTTTTTTTCTTTCTTCATGGCTTTTTTCAGTTTATTGCATGAAGGAGTTACGCTAGTCCAAGTTAAAAGTGGACCCCAAATGGTTACATATTACAAGCCGTGAAGTTTTAAACTTGTGACAAGAGACAGAAGGGAAATTTTCTACTCATTGCAAGGAAATCCTCACTTAAGCCTCAGTGAGCCACAAGCACTTAAAACCCATGACCTTCAGCTGGGCGTCCTCAGCCAGTCCAATCTCTACAAAGAACCGGCATGTGTTCTTGCGCTGGTCACCCTGTAGCTGAATTACTTCTCCATATTCTGGATCCTCAATTACAGTACCATTACAGGCAAACTTCTTTTTTTTTTTTTCCTTAGGCTGCAAATCTTTTTTTT
>NW_006399832.1:11655421-11657370 GCF_000299155.1 Elephantulus edwardii | reverse complement strand
CTATTTTGACTGGGGTGAGATGATATCTCATAGTTGTTTTAATTTGCATCTCTCTTAGGGCTAGGGATTTTGAGCATTTCTTCATGTGCGTGTTAGCCAAACGCTTTCACTGGTTTCTTTTTATCGTAATCATCAGCAATCCCTTGGACAGTTGTAGTGTCTTTCTGTGTTTCTCTGTTGAATTCTTACATGGATATAATCCTCAGTCCCAGCAGGAAGCAGGTCATTACCCTTACTTGCATCAGCAAAGGGTTCGAAAGAGTGGAGGTTCTGGATAGCGGACATACGATAAGATTCCTTTTCCTCAGTGGAAATGGCCTGGGAAAGGCAGTGGTGGGAGAAGGCCAGCAAGGGGGACAGAGCATCCGGGAAGTGAGGGGGCTACAGGCGGAGGCAGCTGAGTCCTCGGCGGCTCAGCGATTAGGTCAACACATCTTCTTGAGCGTCTCCTCGATTTCTCTGGCTCTCCTTCTTTGCTAGCATGATGCCTTTTTCTAAGGACTGGTCCCTCCTAAGAACATACCCAATGCTTGTGTAATGAAGTTCTTTTGGCTATTCATGGAACCATCCATACTCTTCTCCAACATGATTTAAAGGTATAAATTCTTCTTCTGTCTTCTTTATTCACTGTCCAACTTTCATATGTATTTGAAGTAATTGAGAAGACCATGGCTTGGATCAGGTTTACCTTAGTCTTTAAACTGACATCATGACCCTGTAGCACTTTATAGAGTAGAGGTCCTTGACATTTAGGTTTTTCCAGTGGTACTTGTCTTTTGATTTCTTGATTGCTCTTTCAGGAGTATTGATTATGCATCCAAGTAAAATGAAATTGCTGACAACTTTTGTCTTTTTTCTAACTATCACAATGTTGCTTCTTGGTTCCTGGTGAGGGTTTTTATTTCCTTGATGTTGAAAAGTAATCCATATTGAAGGCTGAAGTTTTTGAACTTTTACTGATAAATGCTTCAAGGCCTCTTCACTTTCAGCAAGCAAGTCTGTGTTATTTGCATGGTCCAGGTTGTTGATGAATCTATCTCCAATCCTGAAACCATATTCTTTTCCGTATGACCCAGTTTCTCCAATTATCACGGTGATTGCTATAATTATCATAGTGATTTTATATTTCCATCATACCTAAACATTGTCTGTCCCAATGTAGACTAAAGATTTCCTGAAATCATCTTTTCAATAGTGTTAACTAGTGACAACTTGTTAATTAAATGGTGAAAAGGAATTGACATTTTCTCTGAAGAATACATTCAATTTCCCCATCAGTTAATTATTTGTTTAAAATACAGTTCCTTTAATAAAACATCAGAAAGAGGAGGGTAATGATTTATAAGGACACACATGTATGGAGTGAAAATGGCTCTGGAAAACTTAATGATCAGAGGCAAGCCCAGGCACGGGCCAAGCTTCAAAGCTCTCTCCAGGGTCACATGACACCAGTTTCTCTGTGTCAGTCTTTTTCTCAATTCCAATCATCTTTTCCAGCTAATTAATACATTTGCTCCTTCACTGGACCCAAGTTTAGTCAAGTCATGGGTCACATTTATTTTACCATTACAGTGATACTCCTGAGACTGGGAAGGGGGGTTGGGGGGTCACATGCATAGCTGGGCACTGGATTCACCACCTCTTGCACACTATCCCGAGCATTTGGCCTCCCATCTCAATACTAGAGCCTGTTTGACAAGCACTGTGGCAATTGGGCAATTAAAACAGATTTTCAAGGGGGGAAAAAAAGAGGAACAAACTGGGTAGGAGGGTAGAGAAAATAGTGCAACAGTGAAAGAATTGAAACCCAAAATCTCTGTAAATGTTCATTAAAATTAATAAAATTTAATTTAAAAAATACTAGAGCCTTCTGGGTTGGCAATGAGTTCTAGTCAGGTTTTACCTTATCTCATGTAGACAAACTTAGTCCCATTGTAACTTGTTTTCTG
>NW_006399832.1:11650914-11651890 GCF_000299155.1 Elephantulus edwardii | reverse complement strand
TATGTTGATCTTGTATCCTGCTACTTTGCTGAATTGGTCAACTATGTCCAATAGTTTTCTTGCTGAGTCTTTAGGGTTTTCTAAGTATACTATCATGCCTAGACTCCATTCTGAATCATAGAGACAATCTACCAGAGTGCTGAGGCTGAAAGCTTTGTCAAAGGAGACTGCCATATTTCTCCCATGGAGGAGCTGTTGCACTCAAGTCACTAACCTTTTGGTCGAAGTAGTACATGACATGCACTAAGCCATCAGCACAACAACATTAACAACTAGCAACAACCCAACCACGGAAGACCACATAGAACTATTGGCAGAGCTCAATTCTTGATGGGTTTTTATTACATAACTAGGCTCACTGTGGGTGCTCCTTAATAGTACTGGTGAACATTCATTCCACCTAGCTGGTGTCTTTCATTCTGAGGATACTCAACCTAGGAATTAAGCCTATACCCTCCTTCTGTTCAGCACTTCTTTATTCCCATCTCATCTGAAACATGTAGTTTTATCACTTCACAAAATCCTTCCGAATTCTACCTATCTATTCACTGGAAATTTATTCTGTATGGATTCTCATAACTTTTTATTCTTCTGTTCTTCGCTTAATGGTACATATCATCCTGCCACTTCATTATATCATGGTTTCAATCCAGGTCTATTTTATCCCCCTCAGACCACTAGTTTTATTTACTAGATTCTGGTAAGGAGTTGTGCTGGCAACCCAAAAGCAAGTGGCTCAGACTCACCAGCTGCTCCACAGTAGAAAGATAGGCAAGCTCCTCTCATGTGTGTGTGTATTTTTTTTAAATTTTATTTTACTAATTTTAATGAACATTTACAGAGACTTTGGATTTTCATTCATTCATTATTGCACTTTTTTCTTTACCCTCTTCTCCCCCACAGTTCACTCTTCTCTTTGAAAAGCAAAAGATAAACTTCTTCGTTGGCATACAATACCCCCCGCCCCAAATGCACT
>NW_006399832.1:11629981-11643817 GCF_000299155.1 Elephantulus edwardii | reverse complement strand
GCATTTGACTGTGTGGATCACAACAGATTGTGGTTAATCTTGAAGAGAATGGGGATCCCAGAACATCAGCTTGTAGTCATGAGAAACCTATACTCAGGCCAGGAAGCAGTCTTCAGAACAGAGCAAGAAAACATTGCATGGTTCAAAATCAGGAAAACAGAGCATCAGGGATGCGTCCAGTCGCCATATTTTTTCAATCTATATTCAGAATAGATCATTTGGGAAGCAGGGCTTTATGAGGAGGAAGGCAGCATCAATCATGGAGGAAGACTCATCAACAACCTACGTTATGCAGATGACACAGCCTTGCTTTGTGCAACTGAAGAGAACCTGAAGCTTTTGCTAGTCTTCACCATGGATTGAAGCTCAACATCAAGAAGACAAAGATTCTCACCAGTGGGCCCTGTAGTAAAACCATGATGGGTGGCGAAGAGATTGAGGTTGTTAACAGTTACAGCTTGCTAGCCTCCACAATCAACTCTCTTAGCACCAGCAGTCAGAAAAATCAAAAGATGAATTGCATTGGGAAAATTTACTGTCAGGGAACTTTTAAGAATACTGAGAAACAATGGTGTCATTCTAGAGACTCAAGAGCACCTGACTCATTCCATGGTCTTTGCAATTACTTGCTATTCATCAAAGAGCTGGACAACGACTAAGGATGACAGAAGAATAATTGATGCCATTGAGTTGTGGTGCTGGAGGAGAGTCTTGATCATACCATGGACTGCCAAGAAAACAAATAGGTCTTTCTTGAAGAGAGTGAAACCAAGTTTCTCTTTGGAGGCTAGGATTTTGAAGCCATGTCTCATATATTTTGGGCACATGGCCATGAGGGACTGGCTCTTGGAGAAGGACATCATGCTTGAAAGGATGGAGTGACAGTGCAGGTGAGGGAGACCCCGAATGAGATGGATTGACACAGTGACTAGAACAATGGGGGTAGGTGTGTCAGAGTCGTGAGACTGGCTCAAAACCGGGCAGGCTTCAGAGCTGCTGTACACAGTCACCGTGGGTCGCAGATGACTCGATGGCACATAACAACAATAACAATGATTAATTTATGCTTAAATTCTCCATACAGTTCAGTTGTGTATTTTGTGCATAAGCCATAGTATTTTCAATTGGCTTATTTTGTTGTTAGGTGCTTTAACTACAACTTAGTGACTTTAGGAACAGATTGAATAGTGGCCCTATCTTGTCCACCCTCACAATCTCTACTACACTGAATTCCATTGTTGTAGTCACTGTGTCAGTCCATTCTGTTGTGGGTCTTCCTCTCTTGATGGCTCTCTACTTTTCCCAGTATGATGTCTTTCCTAAGCACTGGTGTCTCCTTTCAGAGTATCTGAAAAAGAAGTTTCACCCTTCTTTCCTCCAAGAAGCACTCTGGTGTTCCAACTTAGATGATGAACAATGAACTAACGAAAACCTGATGCCTTTGGCTTAATTATGGTGTCGGTAAGGAATATTGAATTTAACTACCAAGGGCTATTCTTCTAATTGGCATAGCACTGGTCTGTCCATTAGCTGTACAGTTAACTTGTGGTTGCTATGATGCTAAAAACACTGTGACACTGATGTGTGAAAAGAGATAATGGTTACCCATGGTGGACAGTGTTTGGTGGAGCTCCCCAATTAAAACAAGCTTGGAAGAAGGAGTGACATCCACTTTGAAAATAGCTTGCCTCTGGAAACTGTATGGGGAGAAATTATGAAAATTATACAAATGTTCAGGTCTTTCATTCATAGGGTCACAATGAGTTATCTACAGCTCGACGACCCTTAACTACCACATCCATGGACTGCCATGAGAACAAATCTGTCTTGAAAAATGTACATCCAGAACACTCCCTGGAAGAAAAAAAAAAGTGATTTACCTCACATACCTGAGATGTGTTATCAGGATGAGAACAGTCCCTGGAGAAGGACATCAAGCTTAGTAGAGGGATCAACAAAAAAAGCAAGAGCCTCAAGAGATGGATTATCACAGTGGCTGAATCCATGGGCTCAATCATAGCAATGACTATGAGGGTGGCCCAGGACTAGCAAGTGTTTCATTCTGTTGTATACAGTGTTGCTACATACAAACCCAACAATAAACATTTATTCAATCAAATTGACCCAATAAAAAGATGTTTGGCAAAAATACAACATTCATTGTTTAATAAATTTGTGTTAGACCATGAAGAAAAATATTTTAAGAAGTAGTTTCCTGACCTTTTAAAACTCTGTAGCAAAGCTCAACCCTTTCCCCCTAGGCCACCATAGATCCCTCCTTCCTATGAAGGCAGCTTTTTTCCATTCCCCAGGAACTTCGTTCATGAGGTTGGCATACCATCTGATTCTAAGTTCACGTATTGTTCAAGATTTTATCTAAAAAAACCCAAACAAACAAAATTCAGTTGTTATTCAGTTCTTATTTTAGAGATCAAGATACTAAAGTCTGAAAAAACTCAGTTGTATTTGAAGTCACTTCTGCTTTCGATTTTAGAGTGCTCTGCACGACAGTATATTTTAGCCCTTCCATCATTAGTGAAGGAATATCCAAAGCTCTTTTCTGTTTCTCCTTCTTTTTCATCTCTCTCTCTCTCTCTCTCTCTCACACACACACACACACACACACACACGGTAGTTGTATACTGATTTAGGTTAATGATACACTAGATTTTTTTAAAAAATATTTTATATGAGTTTGCTTACAAAGTTCATATACATTGTGTTTCACACTTTCATTCACATTGTTTCATACATTTTCATTCATTGTTCTAGAAAATTAATCACCATTAAACTATATCCACCATTATCTTCTCATACTCCGTTATATCTTTCCCATTTTCTTTCCCCCACCAATTCCTCTACCCAACAAATTGTGCAACACTATGATTTCCCCCCATCCCATCCTCACACCTCTACTCCCACCCCCTTGGATCCTCATCCATGTTTTATTAGTTATCTTTCCATTGCTACAATAATGGTCTTATGCAGTATTTGTTCTTATGAGTTCTCGCAGCATAACGCTCTCCAGTCCCTCCCAAATTAGGTAGTAATTTTCAAAATCGTTGCTCTTGGTGCTGCGTAGTATTCCATCGTGCGAATGTACCACAATCACACCAAATTCACAGAGAAGTCATTAGTGTAGCTGAATATAATTTTTTATTTCATATATTTAATTTTATATTTAAAATTTCCCTTTCATATTTAAGCTACAATAAAAATAACTTTGAGTGAAAACAACAACTCCCAAAACCCAACAATAACTAACCTAAAAACCAACCTAACTCATTGCTAGAGAGTCAGCACCAACTCAAAGTTCACCCTCTAAGGAGTTTTCAGAGGATATAAACTGCATGAAGGGAATTGTCCACTTTTCTCCCATGAAACAACTTGTGGATTTGAACCACTTTTACACACAAAAATTGTAATTATTCATAAATATTTGAGCTTCTAAACAAATTCCTTGAATCAGATCATCATGACAGATTATAGTCTTTCAAGGAGCTTCTTTTCAAACTTATTTAACAATTAAAGAAATATTTGAATCCTATTTTGAGATCAGAAAGAATTTATTCAACACAGACTTACAAAATCTGTATGTAAAAAAAACAAAACTCTGTTCAAGCTATTGGGCTTAGCATATATGTTCCTGCTATAATGGAATATAGAAGAAAAACATGAAAATAACTGCAAAAAAGTATGCTGAGAATAGGAGACAGAGAGTAATGGTGGGACTCAGTATGTTTCAGGGAAAGAAGCTGTAGAGAGGTAATTTTTGGTTTGAGAACTGAAAGGTGAGAAGAAATAGATCATGTGACGAGAATTCCAGACAATAGTTCTGCCATCTGGTTTACCTGAGGGGCAGTGAAGGGGTCAAGGTGAGTTAATAGAAAGGCATGTGCAATGAGGTCAGGAGGGTGAGGGCCAGATCACTTCAGACCTTGTAGGCTATGGTTGTGGCTGTTTTGTGCCATCAAGTCGCTTGCAACTGATGGTGACCCATGTACAAGAGCCCTAAACACCATTCTATTCTGTGCCAACCTCGCCGTCTCAAACACACTCATTCCCACCACTCCACTCACAGGATCGTTCTATCTCATTGCCATCCCTCCATTCTCCCAAACATGATGTCCCTCTCAATTCCTCCTTGCAACATTCCCAAAGTATGTCAGACGAAACTTCAAAATCCTTGACTCCAAGGAGCATTCCGGCTTCACCTTCTCCAGGCCAAACCTGTTTGTTCTCCTAGCAGTCCATGGTATATTCAACACTCTTCTCCAGCACCACAGTTCAAAGGCATCAATTGTCGATCATCCCTATTCACTGTCCAACTCTCTGATGCATAGCACGTAATAGCGAAAACTATAGCCTGGATCAGGCTCACCTTAGTCTCCAGCCTGACGTCGCTGCACTTCAGTACTTTAAGAGGTCCCTCACAGCTGACTTTCCCAATGCAATTCATCTCCTGATTTCCTGGCTGCTGTTATGAAGAGTGTTGACTGTGGAATCAAGTAAACTAAAACTGTTAACTATTTCAATCTCTTCACCATCCATACTGATGCTGCCAATTGGCCCAGTGGTGAGAATCTTTGTTTTCTTGATGTTGCGCTTCAATCCATATTGAAGGCTGCAAGTCCTTGACCTTCTGCAGCAAGCGCTTCAGGTCCTCCTCGGTTTCAGCAAGCAGGGTTGTGTCATCCACATAATGCAGGTTGTTAATGACTCTTATACCAATCCTGATACCACATTCCTCCTCATACAACCCAGCATCTTGGATGATCTGTTCTGTATACAGATTGAAAAGGTATGGAGACAAAATACACCCTTGATGGGCCCCCTTCTTGATTTTGAACCATGTAGTGTCTCCTTGCTCTATTCTGATGACTGCCTCTTGGTCCAGGTATAGGTTTCTCATTAGCATGATCAAGTGTTCCGGTCTATCCCACAGTCAGCACCCGGCCTGGTTTTCACTGCTTATATTGAGCTTCTTCAGCAAACCTTTCCACAAATGTAATTTATTTGATTCCTATGCATGCCATTAAGTGAAATCCATGTGTATAGCCTGCATTTATGTTTTTTATAAAAGGTATCTGCAATGAATAAATCACTGAATGTGCAGAACTCTATCATTCTATCTGCAACCTCATTTCTCTCACTGAGCCCGGGTTTTCCAGCTACTGATCCTTCTTCCTCATTCCTGACTTTTGCATTATACATGAGAGTTGTACTTAGAAACTTTAAATTGAAGTCATACTAGCTGCATCATAAGAGACTGACAGCAGCTATTTTCAGAATCACAGAAATCCTGATGGTTTGAGACTTAGGCCATCATATCAAGGGCTGGTCAAAGGGAGACAGGTGTTCAACAGTGTAGGAAAAAGTAGGAAGGGATGGTGCTGGAGTAGGGAAAGGGTGGATAAAAAAAAACAAACACCAAAACACAACAAACCCAACAACAAAAAAAAATGGAGCAAGGGTGAGCAGCAACATTGAATTTATTGGTCATTTTTCTAACTGGGTAAATGTTTTTCATCTACTCTTTTCTGTAAAATACTTGTCTGTCAGATACTATTATATATATTTAAAAAATTGAGATGGACTAGGAAGATTGGCCATCCACTTGCGAAATGACAGGCCTTCGAAAACCCTAGGTACAATAGAGCACACTTAGACTATCACTTGGACTAGCAGACATGGCAATTGAGACTGAGATCTTAGAAATGGAAATATAGAGAAGGAACATCTGGAAGCAGACACTAGTGACTGGAACGTGGAATGTGAGAAGCATGAATGTAGGAAAATTGGACATTGTTAAGAAAGAAATGGACTGCATAAATGTTGACATACTAGGTATTGGCAAAATGAGACGGTTTGTCATGGGACACTTTCAATCAGATGATCATATGATTTACTATGCTGGGGATGAAAAGGTGAGGAAAAAATGGGGTTGGTTTCATAATTAAAAAAGTCATTTCTAGATCCGTCCTGAAATACAATGTGGTGAGTGACAGGGTAATATCCATACGCATACAAGGAAGTCCAGTGAATACCACTATCATTCAGATATATGTACCAACAACTAGAACCAAAGAGGAGGAAATGGAAGGTTTCTACCAACTTTTGCAATCAGAAATTGATGAAACATGCAATCAAGGCTATGGTAGAGGGTGTGAATTTTATTGAAAGATTAATGTTTTGTAGGGTTTTAATCCAGGCAGTGAAATAATTTTGTTGTGTTGTTGTTGTGTACTGTTGAGTCAGAACCAACCCCTAGCTGGCCCTCTGGCGGGTTTTCAGGGGCAGTTGATTGACAGGAGGAGACTGTCCATCCTGTGCATCCTGTGGAGCAGCTGGTGGCCTTCAACCGCATACTTTCAGGACTGCAGTGCAGCTTCTTGCCACTAGGCCACTCGAGCTCCCTATAATTTTACTAAGATTTTAAAACTCTCTGGCTGGATTCTAGGAGAGAAGGAGATTTAGCAGAGAAACCTGCCAGGAGACAGCTGTAGTTGAAATAGAGAAATACATAGCTTCTAGTTGTGTTCCGAAGGCAAAGACAAGGGGGGGGGGAAGAATTGGAGAGGGGCAAGAGAAAATTCCTGGGGTTTTACTTTGAAGCAACTGGGCAGTGTTCGGGACACTGACTGGATAGGAAAGACAGAGGAAGTCATGATGGGGATAAAATCTTTTCTTTGGATGCAAATAAAGATAATAGGTAGACAGACAAATATATCTGAGTTTTAAACATGATAATAAAATGCACTAGTATTTGATAAAAGGTAAAGATTTAGAAAGCTCAAAAACCACTTTTTAAAATCACACACACACACACACACACACACACACACGTATATGAAGCTCTGGTGGCATGAGTGGTAGCACAGTACACAATACACAGTATTGGGATGCTCATTGAAAGGCCTTGAGTTCTAATCCCTCAGCTGCTACTGAATGGGCTCCTTCAACAAAAAAAGAGTTACAGCTTTAGAAACCCAGGGTAGTGTTGCTAGAAGTCTGAGTCATCTTGACGACAGTGCATGGTGTTGGTGGACAAATTTTGCTTTATTTTGACCTGTTGGCCTATATGTAGTTTTTAAAGATACAGATAAACAAGAGGGGGAAAAATGTGGGAAATAAAGAGAAGGGTGATGACTGGCCCAAGCCATCCCAATGCCTGGAATGAAGTCTTGGGCATGGGATAAGAAGTCAGGCATGAAATCTGGGGAGGGGTAAAAAAAAAAGAGTGGCTAAAAGAAGAAGGAATAAACAAACAAACATCGCAAAAAATAAAACAACCCAGCACAGGGGAATACAAGAGTAAACTGAAGAAAAAGTTTTCTGAGGGAGAAGCAACCAAATGTGTCAAATGTTACCAAAAGGTTTAATAAGACTAGGACAGACCATTCATGATCACATTCAATAACATAAGGGTCATTAACTGGGACTTGTTAAGTGACTCTGAGTTGGAATGGACTCATAGTTGACCATCCAGTGGGTGTCCAGTGGTTGTAAATCTCATGGGAGAAGACTGACCATCTTCCTCCCCTGGAATAGCTGGTGAATTTGAACTGACTGCTTTTGGGTTGGCAGCATAACTCCTTACAACTAGGCCACCAGAACTCCATAAATTGGAGTGACATTGAGGAAATGCATATCAAGAAGAGAGAACTGAAGATAGAATGAAAGGTAAGGATGTAGAAACAGTGAATATTGCCAAAATGGTGTAAAACTTACTGGGAATAGATCACTGAATACAGCAAAGCCTTTGTCTTCTATGAGAGCCCTTTCTACCTAATCTATAAATTGACCAATAATCCTTGAAAAACAGGCTTTTTAAACCAAGCATTATCACCTTTACATAAATATTTTATAAACATGTTATTATAAAAGGAATGATCTAAATCAAATAACCCATTTTAGAAAAAAAAAACACACCACCAAATGCTCAACAGATGAGAAACTTTATTAATTTTAATTGCTTAGGTACAAAACAAAAATTGATTTTTATATATCAACTCCAAAACTAAAATAATGAAATACTAGTACATAGACTATGACTATTCAGAAAAGAGCTACAGATTTTTCAAAAAAGATCTCTTTGTTGTATTTCCAAATTTTCCTAGATTGGTTGTTAGGCTGCTATCATATAAAATATGTGTGAATTGGATAAAGATGGTTGTGTCCTCTGCAACAGAAAGTTTGAGGTGCTATATACTCAGAGGCATACTGAATGAGTCGTTTATAATAAAATGCTACTATCATTAAGTCTTACCTTCATATATGTGTGTAAAATCATAGGCATAGTGAATAAGTAGTTTACAATAAAGTGCCACTGTCCTAAGTCGTATCTTCATATACATGTGTAATCCTTTTGTTTCTCCTCAGTGTGTATGCAATTAAATTGTAAGGTATGAGTTGCAAGCAATTCAACGGCACATAACAATAACAAAAACAGTAATAGCTGCTGCTGTGTTGCAACTTTGATTTGAAATGAATAGACAACATAAGCAAGTGAACATCAAAGAACATTTCTGAGACCATTAAATCTCATCAAAGAGGTTTTCTGGATTACTGTTTTTTAGTGTTTCTAAAGACATATTTTCATCTGAGATGTGTTCCTTTTTTGACGTCTGAAGGAGCGAAGGATCAAATCTGAAATAAAGAGAAAAGAAAGATAACTTTATAAAAAATAAGTTCATAGTAGAATAAAAGGAGATTAAGTGATACATAAATAAAATAAATTAAATCCTGTTTTCAGAAATGATTTCTTTATGTGACATTAATGATAAAGGAAGATGAACGGGATTTAAACAGCTATAGGATTCTCTATCTATTCTGTTAACAAAATGTTGAACAGATTATACAAAGAATCATCATTGAGGTCAAGAAACAAAGTGTGTCCTTTGTTGTATGTAGTCTTTTGATGCCAAGATACAAGATGTTTCTTGAGCCAGTACTACAATAACTCCAACACAATTTATATTTTCCTCCTGCTACTTGAAATTCTACCTATTAAACATGCATTTCAATTTCTTAACAGCAGCTGTTTCTGGACCAAAGGACTTCCTTTACTAGGCCATTTGATTATACGTATGTATACAATTAATGATGATCCCTCACATTTAATAGTTGCTGGTGTGATCTGGCTTGCATTCATATAATGAATTGGAGAGGGTGAACTCAAATTGCTCTCTGAAGACAAGGATTCTGAAGCTCCGTCTCGCATACTTTGGGCACGTTGCCAGGTGGGACCAGTACTTGGAGAAGGACATCATATTTGGAAGGGTAGAGGGACAACAAAGGAAAGGAAGACACTGTATGAGATGGATTAATTTAGGGACTGGAGTCAGAGACAGTGAGATTGGCTCAGGAAAGGATAGAGTTTAGAGCTATTGTGCATAGGGTTGCTATGAATCCTAGGCAACTTGATAGCACATGACAACATTTGGTAAATGAAATTTTATTCACGCACAGTATTAGATCAATGGGCCAATATTCATATTTAGGTGCAGTTTTAGTCACATCCTAGGCTAACAGGCTTGTTCAATGCAATAATCACTATTATTAACTAGCCTTGGGAAGGGTAAGGTGGAGGGGGCTTATCCTCTTGTATAAACCTTGTCAGTGGCAGTTCTCTATAAAGCCTAAGTAAAACAGGTTAATAATAACATTTGAGGTGGCTCCAGGACAGTCATGAATACTCAGTAATATCCTGTATTTCTAATATAAAAGCAGAGAGGAAAAACCACCATAGCAGCCACTGGTATAGCTGAAAGAGCATGAGACTTGAAGTCAGGGAATCTGTGTCTCTTATTATCTATGGAACAGTTTTGGGCAAATAATTAAACTAGAATAGAATTTTGTTCTCTAGTAAAACGGGTATAATAATACCTGGTCTAATGACTGAGGTGATGTAAGTGAAAATAATTGAAAGTTGCCATAAAACATATATAGGAATTATTTATTAGCTGCTGATGTTATATAAACTACAGAGTTTTGCTAGTAAATTAGAATATTTAATTTAAAAGACTAACCAATTAAAATTATTTGCTCATGTTAATATTTTTTTTAAAAACCTGCCCCTACACTTACTTAAATAGTTGTTATTATGTGCCAGCGAGTTGCTTGCAACTCATAACAAGCCTGTGTACAACAGCTCTAAGCCCTACTCTATCCTGTGCTGACCTTTATTGTCTATGACACACTTACACCCATTTCCCCGGTCACCAAATCAATCCATCTCATCAAGGGTCTTCCTCTCTTGCACTGTCCCTCCACCTTCCCAAGCATGATGTCCCTCTCCAAGGACTGGCCCTTCATTGCAACATACCCAAAATATGTCAGACAAAGCTTCAGAATCCTTGCTTCTACTTACACAGTAGATGAAAATAAATTAATTCACTACTAGATTCTCCTTGACCTTGTGACTCCATAAAATTAACCATGGCTGGCTGCTACTTGACCCTAGATATATGCTCTGTCCCATCCCCAGCAAACCAGGGTCAGGGAGCATTACCCGGATAGGAATGTCAAAGTGCCAGGCCTTAATACACGATCAAAATGACAAATACTAACTTCTGGGAATTTAAATGATAAAATTAATAACAAACATAAAAATAATTATTGTAACATGTACCTAACTACCCAAAACTAGCCTGTATAGTAGGAGAGAAGAAGATATACACAAAAATAATGGTATAATTAATACATGTGTAAGTTTTCAAAGTCAACTCAAAACACAAGAAACTATTTTTTTCCTCTGGCTTTAAAGACTTGAGTTGCTTTTTCTCCTGGGTAAGAGAGAGAATTGAATTATTTCAATTAAAAAGTCAGACATGGAAAAGCCTCTATAATTTTGTTCCTAGTCTAGACACTGCAACAGAACACAGAGATCCATCAATTTAGGTTGGGTTTTTTTTTTTTTAAATCTGTAATAAACAAAAGGATCACTCTGAAGTTAAATCTGAAAGATATAAACTCCCACTGTTCTATTCATGACTTTCTTCTTTTGAAGTTCTGAGGAACTTAGAAATGTCAATTTTTTTTAAAAAAATTTTTTTATTCGTGCATACATAGGGTTTCTTTTCTTTTCCCCCTCGTACTAGTTTATTCACAAAACTTGAATACAAATTCAAACAAATTCTTGAAATTTTTCTCCCCTCCCCTCCCATCAAATTGTATAACCCAATGATTAATCCTCCCCTCCCCCTGCACATCCACATCCCTCTGCTTCCAGCCGCTCCCATCCCTCCTAGATCCTTATAGTCATTCTACAGTAACAGTTTTATACAATATTTATCCTTGTAGGACTAAGTTCATTAGTTCATGAAGGATAATGCTATAAAGTTATTGCTCCTGCGTGCTGTGTAGTATTCCATTGGGTGAATATACCATAATCTCTCAATCCATTATTTGTGCTTGGACATTTGGGCTGTTTCCATGTTCTTGTGATAGTGAACAATGGTCTACAAATCTCAGTTTGTGCCTCAGTTCTCATATTCTCAGGGCATATTCCAAGCAGTGGAATAGCTGGGTCACATGGAATTTATATGTTCAACTTTCTGAGGAAGCACCAAACTGCCTTCCAGAATGGTTGAACCATTTTACAATCCCACCAACAATGTATAAGAGTTCTTTTCTCGCTACATCCTCTCCAATATCTATTAATTACTGCCCTGTTAAACTTTGCCACTGTTATTGGAGTGAGATGGTACCTCATTGTAGTTTGGATTTGCATCTCTCTTAGTGCCAGTGATTTAGAGCATTTCTTCATGTGTCTCTTTGCCATTCAAATATTTCCTCTGTGAAAATTTTTTCCATGTCTTTTGCCCATTGCACACAGACCAATTGAACAGAATTGAGAACCAGAAAAAGACCCAGCTATCTATGCTAACTATGGTGAACTAATACTCGAAAAGGAAACAAAAAATATGAAATGGGGAAATGACAACCTCTTCAACAAATGGTGTTGGCAAAACTGGACTTCCACCTGCAGAAGATTGAAACAGGATCCATATCTCACACCATAAACAAAAATCAACTCAAGGTGGATCAGAGACCTGGGAGTAAAGTCCCAAACTATAACATTCATAAGTGACAAACTGGGATCAAGCACTAGTCCAAGGTATAAAGAGACTGACAAATACAACCAGAAATGTCAATTTTTGACTCTTGCTTTAAGTACTGTACTGCAGTCTCAAAAGCATGCAGTTCGAATCCACCAGCTGCTCTGAGGGAGAAAGATGGGCAATTCTCCTCCCGTATGATTTACTGCCTCTGAAACTGCTAGAGGACCAGCTCTGAGTCAATTCTGACTTGAAGACATACAAAAGGAACAATGTTCAATGAATTTTCATATTTGTCATTAAAAAGAATAAATTTAGAACCTTCTTTGCAACCTAAAATATATAACAATTTATATTATTATGATTTTAGTGACAGTTTAAACAGTAAATTTGTTTTTGATTGAAACATTCATTCACATTTAAGGGTGTGTGTGTCTTATATATTTTTTATGAATATTTTTATCACTCACTCATATGCTTTGTGTTTCATGCATGTACATTCTGTTTTCTATAATCTTTCATTTACATTATATTTCATTCATGTATACTGTGGGGTTTACTCCCTTAAAATCACCTTACTAATAACTACATTTGTGAAAGCATACAAGCCAGCTGCTTCATGCTTTCTGCCCTAATATCCTTTTATTAGACAGCCAATTTCTGATTTGCCCATCCCTAATAGATTATCTTATCCCTATTAAACAATTCCATAAAAAGGTGACCCAACAGAGTGTGGAAATTATGAAGCTATATCACTAATATCTTATGCAAGCAAAATCCTGCTTAAAATTATTAAAAAGTGACTGAAACAGTACATTGATAAAACTACTGGAAATAAAAGCTGGGTTTAGAAAAGACTGTAGCAACTAGTGGACATCACAGTGTCAGCTGGATCTTTGCTGAAAGTAGATGGAACCAGAGGAATGTCTATCTGTGTTTCATTGACTATACAAAGGCACTAAATAGGTGGATCACAACAAATTGTGGCTAATATTGAGAAGAATGGGAATCCCAGAACACTTAATTGTGCTCTTGCGTGAAACTTTTTCTTAGACCAGGAAGCAGTCCTTGGAACAGAGCAAGGAGGCACTTCATAGTTCAAACTCACAAAAGGATTGTGCCAGGGATGTGTCCTGTATTCATACCTTTTCCATCTATATGTGGAACAGATCATTTGGGAGGCTGAGTTTTATGAGGAGGAATGGGGCATCAAGATTGAAGGAAGACTCATCAACAACCTGTGTTGTGCAGATGACACAATTTGCTTGCTGAAACTCAGGAGGACCTGAACCGTTTGTTGCAGAAGGTCAAGGACTTCAGTGTTTAATATGGATTGAAGCTCAGCAAATACTCAACAGAGTATTTGTGCTTGTTTCAAGCCATTTCCTTTTCAGTTGCTTAGGGAGCTCTCTTGGTCTAGTGGCAAGAAGCTGCGCTATAATCCCAATGGCATGCAGTTTGAGGCTACCAGCTGCTCCGTGGGAGAAGGATGGGCAGTCTTCTCCCATGCAGTTAACTGCCTCTGAAAACCCACCAGAGGGTCAGCCATGGGTCAGTTCCAACCCAACAGTACACAATGACAGTATGCATCTGGAAGTTGGACAATGAATAATGAAATCCAGGAAGAATCATTGAATTGTGGTGCTAGCAAAGTATACTATCTAATGTACTAGGCGTTCCATTTCTTTCTTAACAATTTCCAATTTTCCTTCATTCATGGCTCTCACATTCCATGTACCAATCACTAGGGTCTGCTTACAACTGTTCCTCCTCC
>NW_006399832.1:11569426-11626641 GCF_000299155.1 Elephantulus edwardii | reverse complement strand
AGGGCTGTTGTGCATAGGGTCGCTATGAGTCGGAAACGACTCGACGGCACATAACAACAACAATGTACTAGGTGGCCTAGAGGCAAGAAGCTGCACTGCAATATCGAAGTAACCTGGTTTGAGGCCACCACATTTTCTGTGGAGGAAAGATGGGCAATCTCCTGCGTGATTAACTGCCTCTGAAAACTCCCTAGAGGGTCAGCTGTTTGTCATTTCCTACTGTATGGTACACAACAACCAAAAGAATAAACAGATTTATCTTGGAGTAAGTACAGCCAGGGTGTTCCTTAAAAGCAAGTTCTGTGTCACATACATTGGACATGTTGTCCGGAAGGGCCAGGCTTTGGAAAAAACCATCATGCTAGGAAAGAGAGTAAGAAAAAGAGAAGAAGACCTCCCTTTACATACTAACTGCAATAATGAGCTTGAGCATGGCAGAGAGTGTGATAGAGCAGGACAGCTCAAGATTTCAATCTACTGTTCACAAGTTCGCTATAAATTGAAGTAGCCTCAGTGGCACCCAATAGCAACAGAAGTATTTTCTGTTGTTATTGCTGTTAAGAGCTGTTGAATCAATTCTGACTTATAAGGACCCTATAAACAGTGGGTTTAAACACTCCTCTATACTGTTCCTCATCATCTCTGACACACTTGAAGCCAGTGTTACAGTCACTGTGTCATTTCATCTCATTGAAGGTCATCTCTTCCTTCTCTGACTCTTTCCAAGCATGATGTCTTTTTCCAAAGTCTGATGCCTCCTAACAAAATGCCTAAAGTATGTGAGATAAAATTTCATTATCCTTGCCTCCAAGGAGCTGCATTTTTTTCTAAGCCATACTTGTTCTTCCTTTTGGCAGTCCATAGGATCTTCAACACTCATCTCGAACACCACAGTTCAAAGGCATCAATTCTCTTTCATCATCCTTTGTCCAAATTTGAAATTTGTAGCAACTAATTGAAAATATCACAGTTTCACTTAGGTGCACTTTAGTCTTCAAACTTAGATCTTTACTCTTCAGCACTTTTGAGAGGTCCCTGACAGCTGACTTTCCCAAAGCAATTTGTCTTTTTTTTATGTTCAGGCCCAGGGTGTTGCTTATGGATACAAGCAAGATCAAGTCATTGACAATTTCTGTTGTTGTTGTTAGGTGACATTGAGTCAAGTAGAACTCATAGTGATCCTGTGAACAACAGATTTGTACGCTGTCTTTGTGCCATCCTCATCATCTCTGACACAGTTGAGCCTATTGGTATAGTTACTGTGTCGGTCCGTTGCATTGGAGGTCTTCTTCTCTTTCACTGACCTTCGAGCTTTCCAAGCATGATACCCCACTCCAAGGAATAGCCTCTCTTCACAACATGCCCAAAATATGAGAAATGAAGTTTCTCCATCTTTGCCTCCAAGGAGCACTCTAACTCCATGTTTTCTAAGACATAGCTGTTTGTTCTTTAGGCAGTCCACGGGCTATTCAGTGCTGTTTTCCAACAGCACAACTCAAAGGCATCATTTTTTTCTTCTTGCAATCCTTATTCCTTCTCCAGCCCTCAGATGCATAGCAAGTGAATGAAAATATCAGAGCCTGAATCAGACTCACTTTAGTCTTTAATCTAACATCTTTGTTCTTCAGTAATTTGTAGAAGTACATGACATCACACTTGCCCTGTGTAATATGTCTCATGATCTCTTAATTGCTGGTACAAAGGATGTTGGCTATTGAGCCAATCAAGATGAAATCATTGACAAGTTCAGTCTTTTCTCCATCTGTCATGCTATTGATGTTGGCTTAGTGATGGTTTCTTAATGTTGAATATTCTTATTTTTCTTGATGTTGAAATATAATTCATACTGAAGGCAACTTCTAGTGCACAAAAAATTGCCTGTAAAATTACGAGAATGTCTATGTGATTTGTTTCTTGTTTTCCAATAAAAAAAAATGAAAAGTGGATTTCTTCTGGAGAAAGTGATTGTGCTCAGCTACTCAGTGAACCCTGAGTACTAATTATCGATTTACTATAGGTAATGCCCAAATAAAAAAACGTATTGCAATGGGAAAGTCTGCTGTTAGGGACCTCTCCAGGGTACTGAAGAGCAATGGTGTTACTCTGGAAACTGAGGTGCATCTTTGCAATCACTTGTTCTGCATTGGACAGTTGGACAATGACTAGGGAGAATAGAAGGAGAATTGATGCTTTTGAGCTGTGGTGCTGGAGAAGAGTATTGACTATACAATGGACTGCCAAGAAGACAAACAGATTCATCCTGGAGATGGTTAAGCCAGGCTGCTCCTTGGAGGCAAGGATTCTGGGGCTTCGTCTGACATACTTTGGACATGTTGTAAGGAGGGACAGGTCCTTGGAGAGGGCCATCATGTTTGGGAGGGTGGAGAGACGGCATAGGAGGGGAAGACCCTCTATGAGGTGGATTGATTCAGTGACTGGGGTAATCGGGATGGGTATGTCAGAGGTAGTTTTACTGGCACAGGACAGAGCAGGGTTTAGGGCTGTTGTACATAGGGTCACTATGAGTCGCAAGTGACTAGACGGCACATAACAACAACAATGCCCAAATATTTAGAAAATAATTTGTGTGAGATACACACACACACACACACACGTGTGTGTATGACAGATTATCTGATCTTTAAATCAAAAGGAAAAAGTTAAACCATTAGAAAAGTGCACTAACAATTTAAGCTATTCTTTCATAGAAAAAAGGTACAAAAGAAGAAAAATACAAACAGCTTTTAAAGGCAGTCAGCTTTGTTACTCTTTTATAAAACACGTGTTAATACAAAACAATAAACTTGACCATAGAGAAGCATATCATATCAATATTGTTTGTTTTCTTGAAAAAATCATATATACAATCATACAATGTATTATTTTTTTAATTTATTTTATTTCATTATTTTTTGTGTGTGTACCGTCGAATCAGATCTGACTGGTACAGGAGGAGATTGTTCCTCCTTCTCCAGCAGAGCATCTGGTGGATTCGAACCATGCATCTCTGAGATTGCAGTTGCAGCTTCTTGCCACTAGGCCACCAGAACTTGCCCATACAATGTATTACTATACAACAGTAATCCAGAAGCAAATAACAATGTGATTTTGTTAAAAACCTCAAATATAAAGCAGAAATTATTTAAAAATATGTATGCAGGTAATTAAATTTTGTTTTTTACAGCAAAAGAATGATAAATACACAATATAAGACAAGGTTCCAACTTTCTGGGAAAGGATGAGAAGCAGATTGGGGAAGGATTATATTAAAGCTATATATCTTGCTAAGTTTAAATTCTTAAGTTAGATGATCTCATTGCAGGAGTTGGATTTATTATGTATTATAACTCATGTTATATGCATCATTTTGAATATCTAAATTTTTATATAAAATATACTTTTAAAATAATTTTTCAATCTTAGAAGGTTAGCAGGAATGAGAAGTGGAGATATGGAAGAAGAAAATAACTTTAATAATTTTGTTCAAATAACCTCTATTGACCAAAAATATTAATAATAATAACCTAGACTATAAGGATTGAGTCAAGATAACAGGGTTCACTATTCCTTTTTAATGCTGATTGTTGTTAATTGTCATTGAGTCAACCAAATCCAAATCAGTGACCCTGTGTACAACAGATCAAAACCATCCTCACAATCTGATTGCATAAGCCTAATGTTGCAATCATTATGTCAGTCTGTCTCATCAAGGGGTTCCTCCCCTTCACTGACCCCTTACTTTTCTCAGCATAATATTCTTTTCTAACAAGTGATCTCTCCTAATAACATGCCCAACTGTATAGATGAAATCTCAACAGTCCTCCCCTCCAGTGCATTCCACCGCTGCACCTCTTCTTTGACAGTCCATGGTGTGTTCAGTACTCTTTGCCAATAGCATAATTGAGTGGCAGTAATTCTTCTTGAGACTTTCTCATTCATTGTTCAATTTCTACATGCATATGAATCAATTGAAAATACACTGTCTTGGGTCAGGTGTACCTTAGTCTTTAATCTGACATCACTTGTTTATGAATGATTGAATGAAAACCCAATATGATTTGTAAAATTACACTCAAATGTTAAAAAGATAAACTAAAAATAATAAACTGACATTCTTGATTGTTTGTACTTTAAAAATGTCCTTCTGGGTAATACAATGCATGGATCAACAGAAATTTTATAAAACACATTGTGTATGAATGATTGTAGAAAGCACAGTGTACACGAATAAAACACAGTATCTATTAATAATTGCATGCAAACCAAATGTTTTAAAATTCATTTACAGCAGATTTGCCCAGTGCAAATGGCTACTACTAGATGAAGCTATTCACTGGATAGAGATATCATACTTGGAAAGATGGGGGTGGGGAATCAGCAAAGAAGAGGAATGCACACAATGATGGATTGACAGTGATTTCAGCAGTGGGCTTGAATGTTTCAGAGATGGTGAGGATGGCACAGGATAGGGCAGGGTTCAGGTTGGCTGTTCATCAGGTAGCTGTGAGTCAAATTACACTTGATGGCACCTAACAGCAACTTCCATGGGTATTGACTGTGTAACCAAATAAAAGAAAATCAGTGATAATTGTGAGCTTTTCTCCATTTATCATGCTGATGCTTATTGGTCCAATGGTAAAGATTTTTGTTTTCTTGATGTTGAGATGGAATCCATACTGAAGATTTTGATCTTCTTCAGTAAGTGTTTTATGTTCTTTTCACCTTTTTTACAAGCAAGATTCCTACACAACACAGGCTGTTGATGATCTTCCTCCAATCCTAATGCCACCTTCTTCTATATATACTCCAGCTTCTTGAATTATCTACTCAGCATACAGATTGATTAACGATGATAAAAAACTAAAGAGAAAATGGGGATGGAAAATCCTAGCAATATTTGTCAGATTTTTTTTTTAATATGACCAGGTATTAAAGAAAAGAACAGCCTAGGCTGAAGCATAAAAATATTGCTTAGTTTTATGTTCCAAGAGCTAGGATTTTTGGGGAATACTAAAATCTACCCTTACCTCAGAGTTAAAGTACAGCAGGAATGGTTAGATAAAATTCTCTAAGTGCCTTTGATGCAATGTGCCTTAGTATAATTTGCTAACCAGAATGTTATATAGAAGTCTTAACCAGAGTGTTCTATAGAAGTCTGCCTTGGTACACTGAGTTTCTTTGTTTTAAAGAATCTCTTTGAAGCAAAATTAAAGTCCTCTTAAAAGCCTTTTCCGACTTACATCTCTCTCTGTCATATAGTACAGGGAAACATGAAGAAAACAAGAAAATCAATATGTAAATAATTCGGCAGCTTTATGAAACACAGACGAGTGACCCACCAGTGTTGTAAAACGTAGATGCTGTCTGACAGCTTTTGTGTGTGCCTTGTTTAACTCTGTGCAAGTAAGCATGTTCGGAAGACTTTAATACTGAGCTCACACTCAGAAATATTTGTTTCCTCTAACATGCATTAATTTATGTCTTGGTTATAAGTGTTAAGTGGACACTTTACATTTTCTTTTCTACTGAAGTAAAAACTTTTCAGAAGGAAGAGGCATAATGTAAGCTTTATTGGCAGGACCTTAACTACTGAAAGACAACAACCAGCATTTGTCCCAAGGACATTTGTCTGAAAACATATAATCATCACTTACCTTACCACAAGCATAATAGCGGCAAAAGGAGAGTTTTTATTTGAACATCTCAACGTACCCATTTTTGTATTTTCCACTACTTCAGGATCTATAGTACCATATGGCTTCTACTTAAGTGGACCTGTTACTAATAAACTAAGACTGATGTGTAATTACGTTTTCAGTGATTCATCTGTGAAACACCCTGGGTTATTTTACATGGCAGCATCTGGTCCACATGTGTACAGTGGTTACTCTGTGCTGATTGACATCTGTACTCTCCTAATAAAGTCCCAATTGCACAGATGTGGGCTCTTGTCTTATTTCTTATGCTGACAAACCTTGCATTTGAGAAATTCTTACCTAGACTCTCCTTGAATATGAGCATTTCTACCTTCTACACGCACACACATACCCACACCCCACTTGCACTGTGACCATAACACAGAAAAATGTTTCAGTCTTTGAACAGATGTATAGAGGGGCCTTTATCTCTTTTTTTGTACTTGTTTATACCATGACATCTGTTTTAAATTGTTAAGCTCAAAGAGGGTAGTGGCCATGTCAGTTTAATATTGTGCAGACAATGTCCAGTAAGGTATAACTCACTTCCAAGTGCTTGCTAAGTATTTGTCAGTCAAGATGATGATGTTAATGACTTTAAGGAAAAACAGAGTTTATAATCTGACCATAAACACCTTTTATACTTTAAAAGGCATTTGCTGTAAATGACTGGTTTCAATTTCACACATTATCATTAACCAGGTAACAAATAAAATTATTTTCTTTTGAGCAGAATTGGTTTACTTTATGTTGGGAAAATTCTTTTGTGATATGTGGTATAAGATTTTAAAGACACAGAGTTCAAGTCAAGCTTCATGTCCATTTCAGCTGATCTTTCAAGGGTTGATAGAAATTGAACATTTGGTAATGAGAGAAATTATACCTCTACATAAACAAACAAAAAAAAGCATGTTATTTACCTTGTATGCATGCAAAAGCTGGACAGTAAGATAAACCAACAAAAAATCTATGTCTTTGAATTATGGCATTGTTGTTGTTGATTATGATTTTTCTTAAGTCAAGCTGGCCCTTCAGGGGATTTTCAAAGGTAGTAAATCACACAAAAGGAGATTGTCCATTTGTCTCCTGCTCAGAGCTCCCTTAGTTAGCAATTAATTTTTAATATACCAGAAACTTCCAGAGGACATACAGATCTGTCTTAGAAGTAAGCATGGCAGTACTCCATTTCATTTACAGTAGACATATTTTCTGGGGATTGTTTCCTGAATATGCTTGATAAAGTAGGACCAAAAGCACTGTTTTCAAAACACTGCTAACTCACAGCAATCCAATCCTGGATTTCCAGGGCTGTAAATCCTTAGGCTAGGAGACTAGTAAAGTAGAAGGTCAGCAGAAAAAGAAAGATCTGCAAGAAAATAAATTGACGCAATGTCTGTATCAGTGGATTCAAACATAGAACAGTTACGAGGATGGTATTAGGAACAGATAGTGCTTCACTCTGTTGTACCTCAGATTATTTTCATTGAAACCAATTTAATGGCACTTGAAAATAATTATGAAAGTCATTGAATACTAAAGGGGGGCGGAATGTGAGAGTTCAGGAGTGTGGGTTTAGGGGGTGATACATTTAGCTCTGGTGGCCTAGTGGCAAAGAAGCTGCACTGCAATCCCAAAGGCACGCAGTTTGAGACCACCAGCATGCTCTGTAGGCGAGGGATGGCAATCTCCTCCCTTGTAATTAACTGTCTCTGAAAACCCACCAGAGGGTCAGCTATGGGTCGGTACTGACTCCACGGTACTCAACAACAACAGGCTTAGGTTCAAGTCCCGTTTTAATCATTTATAACTTGTAGAACCTTGGATAAGTCAGCCAAATGTGTAAGGTTTTGTTGTCTGGAAAATTAAAGACTACAACACAGCATAAATTTCCTGTGACAAAATAAATAAAATGCTTAACATGGTGCCTAGCATAAGAAAGACATTTGATGAATGTTTGTTTTTATTACTGGTGACAAATCAGCAACTTTGAGAAGACTTCCAACCAAATTTTGAAGATTATATTAAAAATAGATTAGTTAATTATCTTACTTTTTAAATTAGTTAAAAATAGGGTAACTCCATGCAATATGCAAAGATGAAAACATCCAATTGAGATTTTTATTTTCAAAGAGACTTGTCAAGGTCCTCTGCCCCCCCCAAAAAATGTAACTTTTTTTTCTGGATAAAATATTCAAAGTGATATCAAAATGTAATAATTTAGAATTGAATTAAAATGTCAGTTAATACAATGACTAAATATTTTTCAGTGTATGTATTACCTTTGTGTTTTGTCTACTTATTTTCTTCACACTCAAAAAAAATTTATTAACATGAATTTGAAACTGACTCATATCTGACCCTCTGGCTAATTTTCAAAGGCAGTAAATTGCACAGGAGGAGATTGCCTGTCTTTGTCCTCTGGAACAGCTGGTGAATTTGAACCATGTGCCTTCGGGTTGGTAATGTAGCTCCTTTCCAGTAACATTCTTCTTAATAGAATTTTTATACAGTCCCTATAATCACTTTCATGTTTCATAAATATGTAGCAGAGTTTTTAGTGATAAAGTTGGAAATAGCAAATGTCTTTGTTCATTTACGGTATAGCAAATCATTTAGAAGGCAATGGACTACTCTTTCAATAAATCATTTATTGTTGAGTCCTTGGGGTTTTCTATCATGTCATCTGCATATAGCGATAGTTTAGCCATCCCTTTCCCAATATGATGCCTTGTATTTCCTTCTCTTGTCATATTTCCCTAGAGACTACTTTCAATGCAATATTGAATGGAAGTGTTGACAGTGGACATCCTTGTCTAGTCCCTGTTTCACAAGGAAACTGCTTTTAGTCTTTCTCCATTAAAAAAAAAATACTATATAACTTGGGAGAAACTGGAAAGTATTGTACTGACTGAACTAACTCAGACTCACAGGGACAAATATTAACCATTATTGTAAAAAATAGAAGGATAACTAGTAAAACATGTATGGGGACCCAAAGGGGGAAGATGGGGGGGGGGATAAAAATGAAATAATAATAATAAAGAAGGGAACAATTCCTTTAAAATACCTGAGATTTAGTATTGTTGCTATTAGGTACCATTGAGTAGAGTACAACTCATCGTAAACCTGTAAACAACATTCCTGAATATTGTCCTATTCTGTGATATCCTGACCATTTCTGATATACTTGAGCTCAGCGTTAAAATCAGTATGTTAATCTATCTCCCTGAGGGTCGTCTTTTCTTTCACTGACCCTCTATTTTTCCAAACTTGATGGCCTTTTTCAAGGATGGAAACTTCCTGACAACATGCACGAAGTATGTGAGATGAAGTTTCACCATCCTCGCCTCTAAGGAGCACATAATTGCGTTTCTCTCCAAGGCATATCTGTTCTTTTGGCAGTCCATGGGATATTCAGTATTGTCCTTCAGTACCAGAACTCAAAAGAATCAATAGGCTTGGTAAAATTGGAAACTACGAGAGAGAGAGAGAGGGGATGGAAGGGAAGGGGAGGGGAGAGGAGGGGAGAGGAGAGGAGAGGAAAGAAATAATATATATTTTTAAGGAAAATCATGATAAATTGTATAGAATTGAGCTAAATATTTTCCATGCATGTTAACAGTCTGTTCAATTTTCACGGTTGTCTTTTAGGACTGCAAGTGAATTTATGGATAACAATTTTCCTAATTCTAAACAAGTGCTAGAATTTCTTGGTGCAGTATTTTAATTAGTGTATACGGTTTCTGATTCTGAAATCTGATTGCTCCACATTGTATTGCATTGTGAGAGTGATGTTAGTCATTCACTGTTTTGGTTTAGTATTTTCTTGTATTTTAGGTGAAAGTTTGCGTAGCAAATTAAGTTCCCCTTTAACATTTTTTCCTGCAAACTGTTCCATGACGTTGGTTACAACTTTCATAATTTGTCAGCATCCTCATTCTCTTCATCATTTTTCCGGTTTCCATTGATCTAGTTTCAGTTCCTTTCTTTGCATTCTCGTATTTGCTTTGTGGTAAATGTTGCTAGTTTGGTCCATATGGTTGATTGTTTAAGAAAGCAACCTGCAGGAATAATTTCAAGTTTAAAGGCTACCTTATGATGATAGTCCTGGGACTTACTCTGGTATCTTTTGACCAATAGGTTTTGTCTTTTTCATGAGTTTTAGTTATTTTCTACATTTTTTTTCCTATTCAGGATTTTCTATCATATCAGTAGTGGTAACCAGTCACCATCTAGTTCTGCTCTCAGGTCAAAAAAGGCCATGGTTCATGTAGAACATTTGTCCTGTGGTTTTGTTTCTTTGAATCTTTGAGTCTTTTATTTCTTTGATTCTCTTTTGCTCCGTAAAAGTAGCAATCAATAGGTTGCTCTTAAGCATTTTGTATTTCAGATGATACTCACTAACAAGAATGGGAAATATTATTTTTGTCAAATGAGTTATGCCAGTCGACCAGGTTATACCTTAAGTCTATGGCCCCAACATTTTTAACCCTGTAAATGAATTCAGTGAGTTGTTTGGATATGTCTAGTAAGCCTCTGTAACTCTGCCCAGTAACTATGCGGCTTTTATATGTGACTATAGGTGCAGTTTCTTGAAGCTGTATTTTTTTTGACAAGTCTTTAAATGCAGCCTAGACTTCTTCCTCCAGTAGTACTGGTTCTTGATTACAGTCTACATCTTGAAATGGTCATTTTGATAGAGTGATTTAGTGTATTTCTTCCATCTTCTTTTGATGCTTCCTGTATAATTCAAGATTCTGTCCATAGAATCCTTCAGAATTGCAACGGGAGCCTTGAATTTGTTGATCACTTCTTTCAGATTAAGAAATGCTGAATATACTCTTCTTTTTTTTGCTTTATAATTCCAGCACCTTGCACATTTCATCAAAATAAAATGTACAAAGAACCAGTGGAATACTAATTGAGTTGTTTCAGAAAACAAATACAACCCTAGACATGCTCACCTGTCTCTACTAACAAACACTGAAGGGAGCTTTTTGGCCAACTGAATAGAAGACATCTGTGTTTGTTTCCATTCCTAAAGTAGATGATCCAACAGAATTTGGAAATTATTGAACGATATCATTATTATCACATGCAAGTAAAATCTTACTGAAGATTATTTTTCAAAAAAATTCACTGGAAATGTGCATCCACAGAAAACTGCCAGAAATTCAGGCTATATTCAGAAGAGGTCATAACATAAGGGATACCATTGTTAATGTCAGGTGAATCTTAAAGGCAGAAAATACTAGAAAGATTTCTTTTGTATTTTACTGATTGTGCAAAGGCATTTGACTATATGAGTCATAGTAAATTATGCGTAATGTTGAGAAAAATGAGAATTTCAGAACGTGTGTGTGTGTGTGTGTGTAAGTGTGTGTGTGTGCGCCTTGAAGCAGTTGTTTAAACAGAGCAAGGGGATATACATGGTTTAATATCAAGAAAGGTGTGCATCATTGGACATAGGCATGTGTATGCCTATTTGTATCATTGATCTTTAACTCTAGGATATATATTTATGAGTGGAATTGCTGAATTATAAAGTATTTCTATTTCTGGCTTTGTGAAGATGCATCATACTGTCTTCCATAGTGCTTGTACCATTGTCCCACCAAATACATAAGACTTTAACTGCCTCCACAACTTTTTATCATTTGTTACTTTTTATATTCTACATTTTTTAATTTTTATTGTAGCCATTTTTGCAGGGGCAAGACATATACTCATATAGTTTTCATGTCTGTATAAAGTTGTAGTTTTGCATCCTCTGCAGCAAATACTGCAACAGTTTCAACAAGCAAGGTTGTATAATCTGCATAGCACACATTGTTATGATTCTTTCTCTAATCCTCATGCCATTCTCATTCCTAGAGCCCAGCTTCTCTAATTATTTGCTCAGCATACCTACTGAATAGGTATGGAGAAAGAATACAACCCTGATACACATACACCTTTCCTAATTTTAAAATACTGTAATGCTTCTTGTTCTGTAGGACAACAGATTCTTAGTCTAGGTATAGGTTTTATATGAGCATAATTGAGTGTCCTGGGATTCCCATTCCTCTCAGTGTTAGCAATAGTTTCTTGTTTTCCACACAATCAAATGCCTTAGCTTAGTCAATAAAACACAAATAGACATTCTTCTGGTCTGATAGGCAACATTACGATAAATTGAGAAAAGATTGAAATCGTTATCTATTTCATCTTATTTGGATCCACAGTAAACACCCTTGGCACAAGCAGTCAGGAAATCAAGAGAAATCATGCTTTGGGCAAGCTTGCTTTCAGGAACCTCTCCAAATTACTGAGGAGCAATGATGTCAGTTTGAAGACTAAGATGTGCCTAATTGAGGCCATGGTCTTTTCAGTCACAGATGCAATGACTTCTCAGTCACAGATGCAATGCATGGTCTTCTTGGATTCAGATGCAGTGCATCTGAGAGCTGCACGGTGAATAAGGATGACTGAAGAAAAATGACGCTTTTGAAGTATGGTATTGAAGAACAGCATTGGATTTGCTATGAACTGTCAAAAGGACAAACAAATACAACTTAGAGATGGTGCAACCTGAGTGCTTCTTGGAGGCAAGAATGTCAAAGCTTAATTCCACATACTTTGGTCTAGATGTTAAGAGAAGCTATTCCTTAGAAAAGGACATCATGCTTGGAAAGGTGTTCAGGTGTGCAAGAGGTGGTGAGTATGGTACAGGATAGGACAGGGTTCAGATTCGTTGTTCATAGGGTCTCTTTGTGTCATATTTGACTTATTGGTACCTAGCAACAATGTAAGAAGCTCACTATATAGTTTTTCCCACAATGTAATCTAAGAGAAAAAGAAGTCAAATGCCATCAAGAGAATTTTTTAGTCTATTTATTTAATACATAGTTTCATATCCTAAGGCATTGTGCTATATTGTAAATGAAATAATTATTCCAGATAAGATCCTCTTTTATAATTATATGCAATGTAAGTGTCAAAGATGTGTAGAATTAAAGACTGATCAGCACTCCTTCCAATGAGACGTGGGTTCTACCTCCTCTCCCGTTGAATCAGGGTGGACTCTTGGCTCACTTGTAGTAGGTAGAATATGAAAGAAGTGATGCATTGTGATTGTCTAGGATAGGTCATAAAGAACAACCTTTTGCTTGGAACTTGTACTTTTCCTGTAAGAGCCTGACTCCCTGTGGTTCCTGTGCTGTGAGAAAGCAATGCTACATGTAAGTGTCACATGTAGACCCTCCAGTAGCTAATCCTCTTTGAGCCTTCTCACCCTAAGAGCCACATACAAGTGAATTAACTTGTGCATGATTCCACTTCTCAGACATTGAGTCGCGCATATCCTTCCATTATTCCCAGGCAAGACTCAGATATGGTGGAGCAGAAGCAAACAGCTCATGTTGTACTCTTTCCAAATTCCAAATCACAGAAAATGGGACCGTGATAAAATTAACATTTTATTCCATTAAACTTGAGGTGCTGGGCAGTCAGTCAGATATGGGTCCGATCTGAGTATATGATACACAACAACAACAACAACAACAACTATGTATGTATTTCAGAGAGCTCAGCAGCTGAATATTGCTCCTGCTTTGGATTATATATTTGCTTATCATTGCATCTATCATTGTTTTTTTAGTAGTTGTCATATGCCATTCAGGAACTAACCCATATCAGACCCTCCAGTGGGCTTTCAGAGGCTGTAAATCACATGGGAGGGGTCCGCTCACATTTCTCCTGCAGAGGAGCTGGTGGAGTCCACATGCTACTTTCAGGTTGGCAGCAGAACTCACTCCCCACTAGGCCACCAGAGCCCCCTCACCCCTTTTTTATAGTACTAGTAGTATTTTACCTTTTCACTATTTGAAATGAAATGTTATACAGCAAACATTGGTTGTACAGAAAGTATAGATTGGAGGAGCTTTTTTGATTCAAATGGATGGAAAGAATATCCAGTAAAAGTTATCTCCCTTTCTCAGCCCAAGTTCTTCTTCAGATAGGCATTAACATTAACAACTTTTTAAAAAAGTTTTGTTCTTTTTATTTACATACTTCATTAACCATTCACTTGACATCAGCAAGTAGAGTAAGAGTATATACTGAACCAATTTCATGATGATAGAGCTATTTCTTTAACATCAAGAGCTATTGTAAATTTAAAAAATCCTGCAAAAATAAAAATCTAAGCCCACTACCACTGAATTTATTCTGATTTGTAGTAACTATAGGATGTAGTAGAACTGCCCTTAGTGTTTCCCATGTACCACACACGTGCCCACACATTTTCTACACATACTCCTATTGCAAAGTTTGTCATATATGACACATAGGATATACTTGGAAGACAGTGAAGGTAAATAAACATGTTGGATCATATCTCACCTCATTTAGTCTTATGGAATTAACTTTATTTTCTCATTTGATTTTTTTTAATTTGAAAAAAAATTATACTGAAATGCTTACACAATTCATGTACATTAGTTTTTACACAACATCTTTCCCATTTCCTTTACCCACCTCTCCCTTCACCCATCAAATTATGCAACTCTGTGATTAACCACAACCCTCATCTTCACCCATCCATACATATTCTACAATAATGGTCTTACAAAGTATTCGTCTTTGTGGGACAAAGTTAGTTCACTTAGCATAACACTCTCCAGTCCTTCCCAAGTTAAGTAGTAATTTACAAAATCATTGCTCCTGTGTGCTGTGTGGTATTCGATCATGTGAATGTACCAGAATTTCTCAATCCATCTGATTGTGGTTGGACATGTGGGCTGTTTCCATGTTCTTACGCTGCTGAGTAGTGCTGCTGTGCACATTGGTGTACAAGCCTCCATTTGTACCTCAGTTCTGATTTTCTCAGGGTATATTCCAAGCGATGAAATAGCTTTGTCATATTGAATTTCTATGTTCAACTTTTTGAGGAAACCCCAAATTGCCTTCCAAAGTGGCTATATCATTTTACAACCTACCAACAATGTATAAGAATTCCTGTCTTGCCATATCTTCTCCAACATGTATTACTTGCTTTTAACCTTTGCCACTGTTCCTGGTGTGAGATGGTATCTCATTGTGGTTTTGATTTGCATCTCTCTTCTTGCCAGTAATTTTGAGATTTCTTCATGTGTCTGTTTGCCATCTGAATATCTTCCCTGTGAAAAGTCTTTCTATATCTTTACCCATTTTATAATTCTGTGATCAATTTTTTTCTTGTAAAGGCTCTGTAGGGGTTCTGTAAACTTTTCATATGAGACCCTTGTCTGAAATTGTATTGCCAAGTGTTTTGGGGTGTTTGGGTTTTTCCCCCCATTCAATAGGTTTTCTTTTCACTCTGTTGGAAAAAAAGGGGTTTTGTGTTTTGTTGTAGGTTTTTTGTTTTTTTTAAAGTTTTCATTTTATATTGGTTTGCACATGGAAAAAAGTTTTCCGTGCACATAGTGATTTAATCTTTGGAAGGTTCCATTCATCAATTTTATCCTCTCCAGATCAAGCATTTTTTGCTCTATTTGGCAGTCTCTTTATTTCGTAAACTGGGCTATCTAAGCTTGATCCCAGTTTGTTTCTTTACTGTTGTGGGCTTTAATTCCAGGTCTCTGATCCACTTTGAATTGAGTTTTATGTATGGTGTAAAATGTAGATTCTGTTTCAACTTTCTGCAGGAAGCAGTCCAGTTTTGCCAACACCATTTGGTGAAGAGGTTGTCATTTCCCCATTTGATAGCTTTGATTTCCTTGTCAAATGTCAATAGTGGGTCTATTTCTGGGTTCTCAATTCTGTTACATTGGTCTATTTGCTTGTCATTGTACCAGTACCATGCTGTTTCTGTTACTACCACTGTATAGTAGGTTCTGAGGTCAGAGAGCGCTATAACTTCCACTCTGTTTTTGTTTTCCAGAAGTACATTGATTATTCAAGGTCTCTTTCCTCTCCAAATAAACTTGACGATTTCCATTTCAAACTCCTTGAAAAAATTAATTTGGTATTTGTATTGAGATTGTGTTGACCATGTAGATTGCTTTTATTAGGATTGTCATTTTTCATAATATTAAGTCTTCCTATCCATTATCAAGGCACATTTTTCTCATTTCTTTAGGTCTTTTATTGTGTTTTGCAAAAATGTTCGGTAGTTTTCTTTGTATAGGTCTTTTGTGTCTCTAGTTACATTTACTTCCAAGTATCTCAGTTTGTAGTTGGCTATTGTAAATGATACTGTTTTCTTGGTATCTTTCTCTGAGTTCTTCTTGTTACTATAGAAGAATCTTACTGATTTTTGGATATTGATCTTATTTCCTGCCACTCTACTAAACTGATCTATTAGGTCTAACAGGTTTTTTATGAATCCTTGGGATTTTCTGTGTATACTATCCTATTATCTGCATATAGCGATAGTTTAACCATGTATTTGTTGATCTGGATGCTTTTATTTCCTTCTCTTGTTATATTACCCTAACAAGCACTTCCAATATTATATTGAATAGCAGTGGTGACAGGGGGCATCCTTGTCTGGTCCCTGTTAGCAAGGAAAATGCTTCAAATCTTTCTCCATTGAGAATGATAGTGACACATCACATAATGCCATTCTGCCTTCCTAAGATCCAGAACCATCCTCGAAAGTGAAATAGAAATTAGTGAGCCCATGCAGTGATGTAACATATAAGAAAGTTTGGAGTTTGAAATCAGAAACTGTGGCTGAAATCCTGACTATCACTGACTTGTTTGCCTGCTCATTTCCATACTTACTGTCTGTGTGAGTTAGGCAATTTGCTTAACTTCAGTGGGAACACTCATGAATACTGTTCACCTCATTTATTTACTCATTTGTTTGCTTGTCCATTAATACATGCAGTGAATATTTATGTGCCAGATATTGAGCTAGAAGCCAGGTCTAATAAAGTATGGACCCCTGACACAAGAAACTTACAGTCTAGGGATAAGGCTTCATTTGTAACACACTAAACAGCACACTCAGGGACTGCTTGACCTGTCTTAAAATTCCATTTGATTTAAAATTCAATTTGAGAATGTCTTCCTACCAATGTGACAGTTGTCTATTTACTGGTATATATCAATAGTTATAAATGCCATTTATACCTTTTCAAAATATATTATGAAAATAAGACAAAGTGTTGTTTAATATTATGTATTTTAAGTTACTTTTTTGTTCTAATTTTTTAGCTGACCTAAAATTTACATATAATCTTTATTTTATTCGCGCTTATATATTATAGCATTGTAATTATAATGTCATTCCATCATTCATACATGTTTCATAATGTTGTTGTGTTGTTATGTGCCATCGAGTCACCTGCGACTCATGGTGACCCTATGTACAACAGCCCTAAACCCTGCTGTATCCTGTGCCAGCCTCACTATCTCTGACACACCCACTCTGATTACCCCAGTCACTGAATCAATCAACCTCATAGAGGGTCTTCCTCTCCTGTGCTGTCCCTGCACTCTCCCAAGCATGACGTCCTTCTCCAAGGACTGGCCTCTCCTTGCAACAATGACTAGGGAGTATAGGAGGAGAATTGATGCCTTTGAGCTATGGTGTTGGAGAAGGGTATTGAATGTACCATGGATTGCTAAGGAAACGAACAAGTTCATCCTGGAGAGGGTTAACCCAGGCTGCTCCTTGGAGGCAAGGATTCTGAAGCTTCTCATTATAATATTAGTTACAATTAATTAATGAAGTATGATGTCTGACTAGTGTACTGAAGAGCAATTATTTCGGTACTAATGATGTAGACTAAAGTGCATCTTATTCAGGCCATAGTCTTCGCAGTTACTTGATATGCATCAGAAAACTGGGCAGTGACTAAGAATGTTAAGAGAAGAACCAATGCCTTTGAGTTATGGTACTGGAAAAGAGTACCATGGACTGCTAAGAGAACAATTTTTCCTAGAGAGAGTGAAACCAGGCTGTTCCTTAGCGGTAAGGATTTTGAAGCTCTGTCTTGCATACTTTGGGCATGTTACAAGGAGGGACCAGTCCTTGGACAGGGACATCATTCTTGGAAGGGTGGAGACACAGCACAAGAGAGGAAGACCTTAGACGAGATGGATTGAGTCATTATCTGGGGTAATGGAGGTAGATGTGTCAGAGACAGTGAGGTTGGCTTAAGATAAAGCAGGTTTCAGAGCTTTTTTACATAGGGTCACTATGAGTTGCAAGTGACTCAAGAGCACGTAACAACAACAACGTCTGACTAATCATGTATGGAGTTTTACATTGATTATCTAATGGATTACCCAAACAATATTATGTATCTAATAAATTGATGAGATTATGGACGGGTACATTTATCTTGAGAGTCTGCGCCCAATTCCCAAATGAGAAACCCACAAGTGAATAAGACAGTTTGTTTAATTACTATTGGACTATGCTTATCATTGCCCTGTATCATCTGGTCCCCACTGGATCCTTTTCATTTCCTTCACCTGCTCTCCCCACCAACCAAACTGTGTAGCCCTGCAACTGCATCCCTGCAGTTTTCATCCCTGCCCATCCTCACCCTTCTGCTCCCAACCCTTACCTCCTTGTATCCCCAACATGTTTTTCCCAATAAAATTTAAATTTAAAAAAAGAGAGAGTTGACTTTAAAAATTGAACTCTATAGAACTAGACAATCTTATTTTCAAGTTCACAGTACATATTCTATGGAGCTCTGATGGCTTAGTGGGTAAACTTAGCACACAACCTCAAAGTAGGAAGTTTAAATTGAGCAGCAGCTCCTTATGAGAAAAGATGGGCTATCTCTTCCTGTGCAGTTTACACCCTCTTAAGATCCACAGGAGAATCAGCTATGAATCAGTTCTGATTCAAAAGCAATGAGAGAGTAAAAATCTTAAAAGGAAATTATATAGTAATTCCTTCTAATACCTGTACATCATATATTTCAGCTTAAGAGGCATAACAACTAATGCACCTACTTTTTATTTGCTATTTTAGCTGCCAGAGAAACGTTTCAACTTTTGTTCTTTCATTTTCCTAGGCCAGTGAGTGAGATGACGTGTGTAGGTCTACTGAATTCCAGACAATGCTCAACTTTTGATTTACTGAATTCTGATGACTTCAGGCTGTTAATTTACTTAAAAGACACTTGGGTTTTTATAAGGCAACTAGAAATAAACTTTTCACATTTATTCCAAAGCTGATTTTCTTTTAAATACCAAAATTAAGTTTGAAAGTATAGTGTGGTAACTTCAGTGATATCAAATCTTTTACCATGTTATTTAGTAGTAGAATTTGATATTTCATTCTTTAAAAAAAAAAAAGAACCTCAAACAAATCCATTGTCTCTTCTTTTTGTTTGTTAAAGATGAAGAGTACAGCAGCATTCTTCCAGGCAATTTTTCTCAATTTCAGATAATTCATACTGAATGCAAATAAATTTTCTAGTGTATTTACAGCTCCAGCAGTCAAAGATGATGTAGACAACCAGCATTTGGGTGGCAACTAGAAACAGCACAAATTGTGAACACACAGAATAAATAAGACCTGGTATCTGCTTTCAAGGTGCTCATTGTAATGAAATAATTAGACTGAGTTAAATAAACAGATGCAGTGGGAGGTATACATGGTGGGTGTCAGAACCCTTTAAAATTGGCTTTTCTAGCCATCGTGTGAGCCTCTGTTGGAGGAGCATGGTCTCCAGCTACCTCAAATGCAAATAAATGGTCTTACAATCATCAGCAGATGTGGGACCAATATAAGAGAGAACATTTTCCACACTGTAGAAGGACTGTGAAGACACTGTAAGAGACGTTGGTAGAGAGAAGATAAAGAGACTGTGGCACTATTGTAAAGTAACAGTGGTAAAATGTAGCCAGAGAACCTTGAAGATGAAGCCACAATTAAAAATTTTACTTGCTCAATGATTCAATGAAAAGGTGACTTGGAAAGCTCTGAGATAAAAGTTTGCTTGATTGAGGAAACCAGAGATTTAGTTGTGCTGCTGAACTGAACCTGGACTTGCACTAATTGAGGAATTGTACCCTGTTAATGTGACCTGAGACATTATACTAAACATTGCATTGTATGGTATTCTTTCCCTCCCCGACTCCACAACTTGTTTCCCTAATAATCCCCACAACTATGAGTAAAACCTGTGAATCAAGTTGCAACGAACATTGTATCCAATGCTTAATAGAAATAAGTGAAGCAGCATGTGAGATGCTATGTCTTTCCATGTATCTGTTTGTGTAGTACTATGGAAATTATCGATGGAGACATGTCCCCTTGATTAAAATCAGACTCAGCCACCCCACTTTGCATCTGCTCCTTTCGTACATGGACATGATCCAATACCTCTAAAAGATGGCAGATGAGAGCAATAAGTGAGGTTTGCCTGAAAGAGTTGATATTTCGACCTTATCTTGGAATTTAAAAAGGAGGCTTTGAAGGTACAGTGGCTAATGGCTAGGTTAGAAGGTCAGATTCACAGAAGACAAGACCTGACAATCTGCTCCCATAAAGATTATTACCTAGGAAAACCTATTTTGTTTTACTATCAAGTAGGGTTGCTATGCGTCAGAATCAACTTGAAGGTACACTACTACAACAATGAGATAAAAATTGTGATTTTGTATTGATACAGTGAATGTAACAGTGAGCTCCAGTGTATCAGAGCATGAGAATGATGCAGGATAGGGCAGGATGCAGATCTGCTGTTCACAGTGTTGCTGTGAGTCATGGTCAACTTGATGACACCTAGCAATAACATCATCTATCTCCGTCCGGTTTTCCCCCTACCCTCTCTCTTTAGATATCTTGGTGGTGGTGGTGGTGGTCGTGGTGGTGTGTATGCCATCTAGTTGGGACTAACTCATGGAACTCATGACTAACCTTCCAGCAGGTTTTCCAGCACTGTAAATTCACAGGAGATTATTCATCTTTCTACCTTCTCTGGAGCAGTTGGTGGATTCAAACTTCATGACTTTGAGTTGGCAGCCAACTTCTTACCACAAGGCCACCAAAGCTCACTCAAATTCATTCATTCATTCATTCTCTCTCTCTTTCTCTTTCTGTCTCTCTCTCTCTCACACACACACCCTCTCTCTCTCTTTTCTATCTCTCACTGTGTGTGCTGTGTGTATGTAGGTTTCTCATTTTTGTTATTTCTTATTTTTGCTATTTATGTGAATTTTGTTTTGTTTTAGTATTATTCACATAATGTAATTTTAATGCTTTTAATATATATAACTAATTACTTAATAGTTTCACAATTATCACTTCTATCTAGTTCCAAAACATTTTCATTATCACTCATTTCCTATAATCTCACCACCTAGAAACTTGTGGACTCACTTATTGTAGTAGCCCTTTTGAAACTTAATATCCTACAAGTTACGGATTCTTATTCCTTAGTTATAAGTTGAGTGAATAAACTCAAATTCAGTGGCAGCTTGCCCAGAGTCAGGAAATAGAGAAGCTGAGACCTGGAAGATGGACTGCCTGTCTCCAAAAAAGTGTTTCTTCTTTTCCATTTTGCTCCTTTCTAAAATGGTCAACAAAATGAGAATTTAACAAATATTTTATATTTACTAAGTTTTTGCATTAAGAGTTCCAAATACCTTTGCAATTATATCGTATATTAACTTATTTAATCTTTACTGCATCTAAGGAGGAGTAGGTACTGTTATTCTGTCCAGCTTTACAAGCACTTGGCCAACTGACTGAAAGATACCCATATTTATTCCCATTCAAAGAAAAAAAAAGTAATCTAACAGAGAAGGAAATTATCAAACTCTATCACTAATATCACACACAAGCAAAATCCTGCTGAAGATGGACTTGGTAACAGAAATGAGGCTGGAGATAGAATGATAGAATACTGTACAATTAATGGTTTTTTTATTGCATATGCCTTTTATAAGAAACACAGCCTCACCTGATGGGCTACACAACAGTCAGTGATTCTGTGGGAAAAATTGTTGGAGACACTCAGTTTCAGCTATGGAAACGAGGCCACTTACTGATTGTGGAGCAAACCCTCAGCTACTCAGATGCAAGTTCAAACCGAAGCTAAAGAAAATAAAATCAAACCCACAGGAACCAAAGTTTGACTTCTACTTCATCCCTTATGAATTTGAAGACCATTTTAGGAAAAGGTTTGAGACCTTGAACACTGATGAGCCAAGATCAAATGAACTGTGGGATGTTATCAAGAATACCATCCATGAAGAATGACAAAGGTCATTTTAAAGACAGAGAAAGACGAAAAGGCCAAAATAGACGTCAGAAGAGATTCTGAATATTACACTAGAGTATCAAGAGGCCAAAGCAAAGGAAAGAAATCAAGAATTTAACGAGCTGAGCAGAAGATTTCAAAAGGCTGCACAGGAAGACATAGCAAAGTATTATAATGAAATGTGCAAAGAACTAGAGTTAGAAAATCAAAAGGACAGAACTCCTTCAACATTTCTTAAGCTGAAGAAACTGAAGAACAAAGTCAAGCCTCAAGTTGTAATATTTCAGGATCACAGAATGTTGAATGACCCAGGAAGCATCAAAAGAAGATGGAACGAGTACAGAGTCACTATAAAAAAAAAATAGGGATTGGCTGACACAAAAGAATTTCATGAAACAACATATGAGTAAGAGGCAGTGGTGATAAAGATGGAAGTTCAAGCTGCTCTGAATTGGCAAAAATAAAACCCCAGGAATTTATGGAATACTAATTGTTATGTTGCAACAAACATGTTGCCCTGACTGTTCACCAGATTGTGCCAAGAAATCTGGAGAACAACTCCCTGGCTAACTAGCTATAAGAGATCCACATGTATTCCCATTCAAAAAAAAGGTGACCCAACAGAGTGTGGAAATTATCAAGCTATATCATTAATATCACATACAAGCAAGATCCTGCTGAAGATGATCCAAAAAGGTCTGGAACAGTACATCAACAGAGAAATGCCAGATGTGTAGACTGGGTTTAGAAGAGGCATGGCACTATAGCTAATGTAAAGTGGATCTTGGTTGAAAGCAGAGAGTACCAGAGGAATGTTTCATTGAAACTATCAACAACTTCATATTACTTGGATCCACAGTTAATACATTGCACTAGGAAAGTCTGCAGTTAGGGATATCTCCAAATTAGAGAGGAGCAATTATGTCACTTTGAGGACTAAGGTGCATCTAATTCAGGCCATGGTCTTTCCAATCACTTCCTATGCATCTAAGAGCTGGACAGTGAATAGGGATGGCAAAAGAAGTGATATCTTTGAACTGTGGTGTTGAGGGAGAAGCACGGAACATCCCATGGACTTCCAAAAGAACAATTAAATGTATTGGAGAGGGTGCAGCCAGACAGAGTGCTCATTGGAGGCAAGGAAGATGAGGCTTCACCTAACATTCTTCAGGCATGTTACTAGAAGGGACTATTCCATGGAGAGGAACATGTTGTTTGGAAGGGTGGAGGGTTGGTAGAGGAGTGGAAGACCCTCAACCAAGTGAACTAACATGGTGACTGCTAAAATGAGCTCTTGAGTGTCAGGATGTGTGAAGATGGCATAGGATAGGAGAGGGTTCAGATCTGTTGTTCATAGAATTCCTGGAATCCCTATGAGTTGTACTCGACTCAACAGCACCTAAGAACAACAACAACAACAGGTTTTGATCAGCACTATCATCGTCTCCTCCTGTGCAATTTACAGTCTCTGAAAATCTGAAGGGGACCCAAGAAACAGGTTTGCACTCTGAGGAGTGCATTGAGATGTGGAGATGCAAATAGTGAGGGAGCCATTTTAAAAAAAACTCCTCAGTTTGTGAAAATCTGGTGGAGTATCAACTATGAGCCAGTTCTGACACAAGGTCACATAGCAATAACAACAATATTAATTGCTAATTAGATAGTACAGTACAGTTTTTATTTGTGTTACAGCTTATTGGTGTGTTTGTGTATGTGCATGTAACTTTTGAGGCAGTGTAAAATCAAGTTAATGGAACTGTTGCAATCTCTGCAATTGCACTGAGAACATTAAACCATCTTTTGGAGAAGCTTTTTTTTATTCCCTTATACTTTAGGTTTTAACTTTACAAAGGCAATTCTTATTCTCTCAAGAACCTTTTACCTTAATTCACATTACTCACTATTCCCCAAATGCCTCTTGTATTTTACAAAGTAGTGTATACCCCACTGTTTGAATATGATAACCTCAGAACTCAGGAAATGAAAGGGATACCATGATCACTTACCATAAATCTAACTTCCCATAATTAAATTAAGAAACTAAAGTCTTGAGAGGTGTGATGACTGACCAAAATCTAAATGTGCTGGAACATAAAGATAAGCATTTCTCCTAGTTAACTATGTGGCCCATGAAAATTATTTGAAACTCAAAATATTGGTAAAGGGTTCACAGATCCACACTGGGATAAATCACAGCCCATGAATTGCATAGTCCTTGCTTTCAAGATCCTTATAAAATTTTTAGGATAAAAATGGGGATTGGGAAGATCAGAGAAAGTCATAAAGTTTTAAGAGGGCTGAATAACGTGTTAATTTTGTCATATCTTTTATAATTTAATCACTCAGGAAGTTGCTTGTTGTTTATACTCAACAAATATTGATTAGATATATAAAACTGTATCTTGAAATAGAGTACTGTAAGTGCTCCTTGTTATATTGTTATGTACCATCAATCAGAACTATCTCATAACTGACCCTTCAGTGGATTTTCAGGGGCAGTGTTCTCCAGAGAGGAGCTTGGACATCTTTCTCCCACAGAGCAGTCTAGTGGATTCAAACCATTGGCCTTTAGAATTATAGTGCAACTCCATATCATTAAGCTACCAGAGTTCATAAGTGTTTCTAGGAAAGAAAAAACAGCCTGGATATGGGCATTTGAAAAGGTCTTCATGGAAGATTTAGAAGCTAAACTGGACCATGACTAATGTCTGTAATTTAATTAGAGGAACTCCCAGGTTTCAAATTACTTGTTAGCTCACTCTAAAACTGTAGATACGGATTCTCTATTTGCTTTCAAATTTCACCTTTAATCATGAATTCTTGGGACAATAATTTTTCAAGCTTTCTACTATGAAAAAAATAAATAATATGCTAAGATATGTACAAGGAAATTAATTGTTGTATAGTTCATAGTTCATGTAAAATAATACTAATCTAAATATCTACTGAGGATAATGAATACATATTAAAATTACTAAGGATAGATCTATATATTTTTAAATTTTCTTTTAAATTTATTTACATACAAATTTATTCTCAATTCACACTTTACTTTATTCACATTGTATTTCATACAATCATTCCCATACATTGTGTTTTATACAATCAATCACCATTGAATCATGCCCAACATTACCGTGTCTTTGCAGATTCCCATGGATCTCTCCCATTTTCTTCAGCCCTTCCTTCTGCCCACCAAATTCTGTGACTCAGTGATTCCCCCCTTCCCACTCTCAGGCCCCTTCTCTTACCTCCCCCTTTGAGCTTTCTTATCCATTTTACTAGTTATACTTTTACAATAGTGGTCTCTTATACAGTGTTTGTCCTTATGAGACTGAGTTCACTCACTATAATGCTCATCAATCTCTTCTATATGATGTAACCTTTTTAAAAATTGTTGCTCTTGAGTGCTGCATAGTATTCCATCATCTGAATGTTCCACAATTTCTCACTCCGTTTGTTTGTTGATGGATATTTTGGCTGGTTCTGTGTTCTTGCAATTGTGAGTAACATTGCTGCATTGTGCATCAGTGTACAAATATCCATTTGTGTCTAAGTTCTAATTTCCTTGGGGTATATTCCTAGCAGTGGAATAGCTGGGTCATATGGGATTTCTATATTTAGCTTTTTGAGGAAATGCCAAATTGACTTCTAGAATGGTTGTACCATTTTGCAAGCCCATCAATACTATATGAGAGTTCCAATCTCTACATCTTCTCCAACATTTATTGCTTCCTAGTCACTGCTGCTGGAGTGAGCTGGTGTCTCATTGTGGTTTTGATTTATGTCTCTCTTATTGCTAGTGAGTTTGAGTATTTCTTCATGTGTCTGTTGGCCATCCTAATGTCTTCCTCTGTAAAGTCTTTCCATGTCTTTTGCTCATTTTGTAATTGGGTTGTCATTCTTTATATTACAGAGGACCCATAGTATTCGGTAAACATTTGTTATAAGACCCGTGTCCGAGGTGGCTTTGTGAAATGTTTTTTTTCCAGTTGGTAGTTTTTATTTTCACCCTATTGGGAAAGGGTTTTGATTCATACAAGGGTTTAATCTTTAGGAGGTCTCATTTACCAGTTTTCTCCTTTCCAGGTTGTGCATTTCTAGCTGTGTGTGCCAGCCTATTTATATTATAGACTAGGCCTTCTAAATTTGGTCCCATTTTGTCTCTTATGATCTTTATAGTTTGGAGTTTTTACACTAGGTCTCTGATCTACTTTGAGCTGATTTTTGTGTATTATATGAGATATGTATCCTGTTTCAGGTACCTGCAGACAGAAGTCCAGTTTTGCCAGCACCATTCCTTGAAGAGGTTGTTGTTTTCCCATTTGATAAGTTTTGTTTTCTAGTCAAATGCCAGTTGACCATAGGTGGTGGTTATGTGTTGCTTGTGACTCCTAGCAACCCTATGTACAACAGCTCTGAACCCTGCTCTATCCTTTGTCAACCTTATTATCTCTGACACACCTACCCTCATAACCCTAGTCATTGAGTCAATCCATCTCATCAAGAATCTTCCTCTCTTGCACCATTCCTCCACCCTCCCATGCATGATGTCACTCTCCAAGAACTGATCCCTTCTTACAACATACTCACAATATGCCAGACAGAGCTTCAGAATGCTTGACTCCAAGGAGTAGTCTGGTTTCACCCTCTCCAGGACAAAACTGTTTGTTCTCCTAGCAGTCGATGGTATATTCAATACTCTTCTCCAGCACCGCAGTTCAATTCTCCTATCATCCCTGGTCTGTTGCATAACAAGTAATGACAGAGACTATGGCCTAAGTCAGGAGCACCTTAATCTCCAGACTGGCATCTTGCTCTTCAGTATGCTGGAGAGGTCCTTGACAGCAGACTTTCACAGTGCAATTCATCTTTTGAGGTCTTGGCTGCTGCTACCAAGAGTTGATTGTGGAGCCAAGCAAACTAAAGCTGTTTACAATCTCAGTCTCTTCAACATCTCTCATGATGCTGCCAGTTGGCCCATTAGTAAGAATCTTTGTTTTCTTAATGTTGAGCATCAATCCATAGTGAAGGCTACAGTCCTTGACCTGCAGCAAGTGCTTCCGGTCCTTCTCAGTTTCAGCAAGCAGGGCAGTGTCTTCTGCATAATGCAGATTGTTGATGAGTGAGTCTTCCTCCAATCCTGATGCCGCACTCCTTATAGAGCCTAGCCTCCCAGATTATCTGTTGTGCATATAGATTGAAAAGTTATGGAAATAGCACATATCCCTGGTGTACACCCTTCCCGATTTTGAACAATGTAGTATTTCCTTGCTCTGTTCTGAGAACTGCCTCCTGGTAGTGTATGTTTCACATAAGCACAATCAAGTGTTCTGGGATTCCTGTTCTTCTCAAAATTAGCCACGGTTTGTTCTGTCCATAGGTAAATGGGTTAATTTTTGTGTTCTCAATTCTCTTAATTCACATTGATCTGTGTCTCTGTTGTCACACCAGTACAACAATATTGTCTTTGTTATTACAGGTGTATAAGTAGGTTTTGAGATCAGGAAGTTCTATGCCTCCCCTTTCATTTTTGTTTCTCAGAAGTGTTTTGCTTATTCGGGGTCTCTTTACTCTCCAAATAAACTTGTGAATTGCCTTTTATTTCTCTTTGAAAAATGAATTTGGTATCTGTATTGGGATTGTGTTAATCATGTAGATTGCTTTCAGTAGGATTGTCCTTTTCACTGTATTGAGTTTTCCTATCCATGAACAGGAAACATTATTCCATTTAGTTTGTTTCTCTCAGTAGTACTTTGTAGTTTTCTTTGTAAAGATCCTTTGTGTGATTCTAGTTAAGTTTATTCCCAAGTATTTTGATCTGTTGCTTGCTGTTATAAATAGTGTTACTTTCTTAGGTTCTTTTTTTCTGTGTTTTCTTTGTTATTGTAGAGGAATCCTACTGGTTTTTTTTTATATTGGTCTTGTATCCTGTCATTATACTAAATTAGCCTGCTACCTCTGAAATTTTGGTGGTGGTGTTGAGTCCATGGGGTTTTCTGTGTACACTATCATAGCATATGCATATAACAACAGTTTTACCACTTCTCTGTTGATGTGAATTCCTCTTATTTATTTTTCTTCTCTTATTGTCCTAACAAGTACTTCCAATACAATACTCAATAGGATTAGTGGAAGTAAGCACCCTTATCTGGTCCCTGTTTGCAAGGAGAATGCTTTCAGTCTTTCTCCATTGAGAATGATATTGTTTCTTAGTTTTGTATATATGCTTTTCACTATATAGAGGAAATACCCTTCTTTTCCTATTTTGCTGAGTGATATATTTAGAAAGGGGTGTTAGATTTTGTCATGGACTTTTTCTCTATCAGTTAATAGTATTATTGGTGATAGATCCTCTTTGAATGATCGGTACAATTCAACTGTAAGCCATCTTGACCAGAACTGTTTTGTAAATTATATATATTTAAATTTAATATAAATTAGAATCATGGACATTTTTTCTCTGTATGCTTTTCAGAAGTAGTGGCTCATAATGAGCATTTATTATTCTTTAAAAATTATTAGGTATGGGTAGGTGAAAGGACTTCAACTACTCTCAAGACTTCATAGATTTGTTGTTGTTTACTGTCAAGTTGGAAGTGATTCATAGCTGACCGACCCTCCAGCAGGTTTTCAGAGGCAGGAAATCACTCAGAAGGAGATTGTCCTTCCTTCTACAAGGGGAAACTGGTAGATTTAAGCCATGTGCATTTGGAGTCGCAAGGCAACTTCTTACAACTAAACCACCAGAGCTCCCTGCATAGATTTAGCAAATGATATTTACACATTCATATTACTATATGCTATAAACATATCCATGTGTATAACACAGTCTGCATGGTATAAAGGTATGTAGATGTATTAATCATAACCAAAACTCTGTGGGAAGATTTACTGGTCCTAGGACCTCAGAACTTTATTCCTAAAGGACAGCAGGGTCAATTGGTATAGCATAGTTCACAAAGACAATGTTCTAAGTCCTACTGTGATGAGTAGCTACTGGAATTTTAAGAGCTTGCAAGCAGACATCTAAGATCCAATTATGGATCTCTCCTTGCCTAGAACAGAGAACAGGAAAGAAAAGCAGATCCAGAAAAGCAGTGCATCCAAAGGACTAATAGACCAGTTGAACCTAAACCCCCATAGCCCCGAGACCATAGAATCCATGATGGAAGGTTTTCACTGCTACAATTAACCACTCTGAAAGGGTTAACCACAAAATATCCTGGATAGAGCGGGTGAAAAATGTGTAGCAAAACTCAAATGCATAAAAGTTACCAAGCTTGCTGGCCCACTAGATATTGGTGAAACTTCTCAGACTGGCCCTTAATCACTCTTTTAATCAAGAACAGAACTCATCCCTTTGGCTTATCTTTGAGCCAAACAATAGGCTATCAGGGACCTCTGGAGAATACTGAGAAGCAATGATGTCAATCTAGAGACTAAGGTGTGCCTAATCCTGGCCATAGTCTTTGCAATTACTTTTGCATCAGAGAGCTGGTCAATGACTAAGGATGACAGAAGAAGAGGCACAGTGTAAAAGAGGAAGACCCCGGATTGGGGTTATTTTAGAGACAATAAAACTGGCTCAAGATAGAGTAGGGTTCAGAGCTATTGTACACAGGTTTGCCATGAGTTGCAAGTGACTCAGTGGCACATAACAACAACATCAACAAACAGTGAAATGCCTTTGCATAGTAAATAAAGCACAAATAGACATTAATTTGGTATTCTTTGCTTTTATCCAGGATCCGTCTGATATCAGCAGTGATAGCCCTGATGCCATGGCCTCTCTGAATTTTGCTTGAACTTCAAGTAGTTCTCTGTTTATGTACTACTCTAGTAATTTTAAAATAATCTTTAGCAGTATGTATATTGTTGTTGGTGTTGTTATGTGCCGTCGAGTGACCTGCAACTCATACCAACCCTATGTACAACAGCTCTGAAGCCTGCCCTAACCTGAGCCAGTCTCACTGACTCCTTCACGCCTACCCGCATTGCCCTAATTACTATATCAGTCCATCTATCCTGGGTCTTCCTTCCCTGTGCTGTCCCTCCGCCCTTCCCAGCATGATGTCCTTTCCCAAGGACTGGTCCCTCCTGGCCACATGCCCAAAGTATGTAAGACAGAGCTTCAAAATCCTAGTCTCCCAGAAGAAACTTGGTCTTACCCTTTCCAAGACAGACCGATTTGTTTTCTTGACGGTCCATGGTATATTCAAGATTCTTCTCCAGCACCACAACTCAAAGGCATTGATTCTTCTCCTGGCATCCCTAGTTTTGTCCTGCTCTCTAAGGCAAACCAAGTAATTGCAAAGACCATACCTGTATCCGGCACACCTTAGTCCCTAAACTGACATCATTACTTTTTAGCGCTTTGGAGAGGTCCTTGACAGGATACTTCCCCAGTCCAATTCGTCTTTTGATTTCCTGACTGCTGGTGCCAAGAGTGCTGATTGCAGAATAATATATAACAAGCTGAAATTGTTAATAATCTCAATCTCTATCTTGCATGATGCTGCCAGTTGGCCCTATGATGAGAATCATTGTCTTCTTAATGTTGAGCTTCAACTCTTATAGTTTAAAATGAAAGAGTAGATATCTTAGGATGGAATTTCTCACCAAGAACACTTGTGAAATGACTCATGTTTTGTTAGATGGATTATTAATTTCCTTAAGTTATGCTTTAAAAATTAAGAGACAGATCAAATTGTGATGAATAACCAACCACAATGGAATGTAGAAAAAATGGCTTATAAGGAATAAAACTGTGACTGAAGGCAGAGAAAGTAATCATTTTGAAATAAACAGTAAACTCTGTTGTATGTTAGCTTTGACTTTGAGGCACAAGCTCCTCTAGGCTCACTGTAAGTCACAGTACTGAGTGGCAATGCTGACGGGGGTAAGGTTACGCTGGCATTGGGTGGGAATTGACTCACTGCTGACTCTCCAGTGGATTTTCAGAGGCTTTAAATGGCATGGGAAAAGGTTGTTAATTACCAACCCCCGCACCCCCCGAGTAGTTAGTGAACCAGAGTAACATTTTAGGAGAGAATAAAATGGTCTGTCAAAAACCACTATTCTGTACTACATTGACTAATTGAGATAATTTCTAAAAAAATTCACTTGAACTTTTCCATTTTATCTGCAAAAGTGGCAAAAAGTGATAAAAGATTCCACTCCATGTGACTACTTGAGACTGATATCAATTTTCTGAGTTACCAGGAGATCTATTTAAAAATGTGTTAGCCTGCTTTTATATAGGGGAGTTATTATTTTAAATCTGATAGTGGCAATACGCATATAATCTTAAGTCAGACAAAATCTTTACTTTTCTAAGATGAACAGTCCACACATTTATCAAAGACTTATGGATAATCACTAGAAGATACTGGGAAGAAACAAAAGCAATCAAACTAGCAATAACAAACATGAAATTCAAGTGTATGTCCTCTGACAAAAAGTATTTTTTATCTCTTCCAGGTGCACAAGAAAATCTATAGGAATAACAAAATTTAAAAAACTGGTAGGTATATTTCACTATGTTAGGGAATTGATGAGTCCTGCTGAATTTATACTAAATTAAAATAATAAACCAAGAACAACTGTAATTTTAATAGCGTTCATATTAGTATGTTCAGTCTTAATTTTCCAGGTTTATAAAAAATACTAACATGAAAGTAACATACTGTCTGTAAACCTGGAAACCCAATATTGTGGAATGGCTGATGCTGCCAGGCATGTGACATATATAAAAGACAGAGATAGAGAGAGTGTGTGTGTGTGTGTGTGTGTGTGTGCGCGCGCGCATGCATATATATTTGTTGATAGTTGGGTGTGAGCTGATTGGATTTGGCTTTATATTTAAAAAGGCAGTGGGTTGCCAGATTGGGGCTGGTATCTACTTTGGGAAGAGGTGTAGAGCAGTTGGAGTCTACAAAAGTGTGTTTTCTTGTTTTGATTGAGGCTTATGTGTGGGCAGATAGGATTTGGCCTCCTATTTAAAAAGGCAGCTGGACCCTTGGGCTTGCAACCCTCAGGCTTGGTTTTTAATTGTTCTAGGTCAAACATTTATCTAAGTAGTATAGCACTGGTATTTCAATTTGATGTACAGAAGTAACTCCTGGTTGCAGTGATGCTAAACCCTGTGACACTGAAGTGTCAAAAGCGATATTGGTTACCCATGGTGGACAGTGCTTGGAGGAGCCCCAGATTAGAACAGCTTGGAAGCAGGAGTGGCAACCACTTCTGAAACAGCTTGTCTCTGGAAACTCTATGAACTATAGAAATGATTATAGTTATACAACAGGGTTCAGGTCTTTTGTTCAGAGGGTGGCTATAAGGCATCTACAACTCAATGGCAGTTAACATGCCAAAAAAAAAAAATTTATTTTGTACTGTACTGTCTCTATGGAGGAAACTTCTAAAATAAATTCTCATATACACTTATATAATAACTTCTCAATAGTATTTATTTTTGGTTGTAGTTATGTGCCATTGATTCACATGCAACTCATAGTGATCCTATGTACAACAGCCCTAAACCCTCCTCGTTCCTGTGCCAGTCTCACTGTCTCCAACACACCTACCCCCACTACTCCAAACAATGAATCAATCCACCTCATAAAGGGTCTTCCTCTCCTGTGCTGTTCCTCCACCCTTCCAAGCATGACATCCCTCTCCAAGGCCTGGTACGTCTTTGCAACATGTCCAAAGTATGTCAGAATCCTTGCCTCCAAGGAGCAGCCTGGTTTAACCCTCTCCAGGATGAATCTGTTCATTTTCTTAGCAGCCCATGGTATATTCAATACTTTTCTCTAGGACCACATCTCAAAGGCATTGATTCTCCTACTATCCTCCTTAGTGACACTGTCCAGCTCTCTGATGCATAGCAAGTGACTGCAAAGACTATGGTCTGTATCAGAATACCTTAGCTTCCAGAGAGACACCACTGCTCTTCGTACTTTGGAGAGGTCCCTAACAGTGGACTTTCCCAAAGCAATACATCTTTTAATTTCCTGGCTGTTGGTGCCAAGAATGTTGACTGTGGAGCCAAGCAAACTAAAGCTGTGAACAATCTCAATCTCTTCACCATCCATCCTGATCTGATACTGCTAATTGGCCCAGTGGTGAGAATCTTTGTCTCTTTGATAATGAGCCTCAATCCATATTGAGGGCTTTAGTCCTTGACCCTCTGCAGCAAGTGCTTCAGGTCTTCAGTTTCACCAGGCAGGGTTGTGTCATCTGCATAAAGCAGAATGTTGATGAATCTTTCACCAATCCTGATGCCACACTCACTTCTTCTCATAGAGACCAGCCTCCTGGATATGTAAAATAATTCACAACACAAATATTTTATATGCTAATATATATATCATATACACATAAAGTGTGGCTAACCTTGAGAAGAATGGTAACCCCAAAACACTTGATTGTGCTTACGTGAAACCTGTACAGGGACCAGCAAGTTGTCCTCAGAACATAACAAGAGAACACTACATGGGTCAAAATCTGGAAAGGAGTACTCCAGCAATATGCCCTGTCTCAATACCTTTTCAATCTGTACACTGAACAGATTTGGGAAGCTGGGCTTTATGAGGAGGAATGTGGCATCAGGATTGGAGGAAGACTCATCAACAACTTGTGTTGTTCGGATAATATAATCTTGCTTGCCGAAGTGTTTTGACCTGAAGTGGTTCCTGCAGAAGGCCAAGGATGAGTCTTCAATATGGATTGATGCTCAATAACAAGAAGACAAAGATTCTCACCACTGGGCTAAATGGCAGCACCATGACAGATGAACAGATTGAGGTTAAAAATTTCACCTTGTGTGGGTCCATAATCAACACTCTTGGCATCAGCAGTCAGGAAACCAAAAGATGAATTGCATTAGGGAAATCTACCATCAAGAACCTCTTCAAATGAATGGGACCTTTTAAAAATTAAAGCTATGTGCACATCAAAAACTTTTTTCAACAGTATGAAAAGAAAACCTACTAACTGGGAAAAAACATTTGGCAATACCATTCCAGACAAGGATCTCCTATCAAAAGTTTACAGAATCCTACAGGGCTTCCACAAGAAAAAGATTGATAACCCAATACAAAATGAGCAAAAAACATGAAAAGAATTTTCACAGAGGAAGATAATTATTTGGTCAACAAAAACATGAAGAAATGTTCCAAATCACTGGCAATAAGAGAGATGCAAATCAAAATCACAAGGAGATACCATCTCACTCCAGTAGCAGTGGCAAAGTTTAACAGGACAGCAAGTAATAAATGCTGGGGATGATGTGGAGAGATAGGAACTCTTACACATTACTGGTGGGAGTATAAAATGGTAAAACCACTCTGGAAAGCAGTTTAGTCCTTCCTCAGAAAGCTGAACATAAGAAATTCCCTAAGACCTAGTTCACAGTAGGGTTATTCACCATCGCAAAAACCTGGAAACAGTCCAAATGTCCATCTACAATCAAGCGAATGGATTGAGAAATTACAGTACATTCACAATATGGAATACTATGCAGCACACAGGAGCAATGATTTTATAAATTACATAACTTGGGAGGGATCGGGGAGCATTATGCTCAGTGAACGAACTCAGTTCCATAAGCACAAATAAACAAATACTGTATAAGACCATTATTATAGAATGAGTATGAGGATCCAAGAAGGGGAGGGAAGGAGCTGGAAGGTGAGGATGGGTGGGGGTGGTTAATTACAGGGTCACACAGTTTTATGGGAGAGGGAGAGGTGGGTGAAAGAAATGGTAAAGATCTTGTATGAAAAACAATGTATACGAACTTTGTAAATAAATATTAAAAAAGAAAAGAACCTTTTCAAAGTTCTATAAAGCAACGGTATCAGTCTAGAGAATAAAGTGTCTCTGATCTAGGCCATGTTTTTTGCAATTATTTGTTATGGATCTGAGAGCTGGGCAATGACTAAAAATGACAGAAGAATTGATGCCTTTGAGATGTAGTGCTGGAGAAGAGTATTGAACATATCATGGACTGCCAAGAGAACAAACAGGTCTTTCTTAGAGAGGGTGAAATCAAACTTCTCTTTGGAGGCAAGGATTTTTTTAGTTTGTTTTTATTTTAAATTTTACATTTTTAAAAATTGGTTTGCTTACTACTGAAGATTATCCAAAACGACTGGAACAACACATCAGCAGGGAACTGCCAGATGTCCAGGCTGGGTTTAGAAGGGGTTGTGGTACTAGGGATATTGTAGCTAGTGTTAGATGGACCTTAGCTGAAAGCAGGGAATACCAGAGAAATGTCTATCTGTGTTTCATTGATTATGCAAAGGTGTTTGACTGTGTGGACCATAACAAACTGTGGCTGACTTTGAGAATGGAATCCCAGAACACTTGATCGTGCGAATGAGAAACCTATACTTGGACCAAGAGGCAGTTATCAGAACAGAGCAAGGAAACACTGCATGGTTCCAAATTAGGAAGGGCGTGCGCCAGGGATGTGTCCTATCTCCATACCTTTCAACCTGTATGCAGAACAGATTATCCAGGAGGCTGGGCTCTATGAGGAGAAATGTAGGGTCAGGATTGGTGGAAGATCTATCAACAATCTGCATTATGCAGATGATACAACCCTGCTTGCTGTAACTGAGGAGGACCTGAACCGCTTGCTGCAGAGGGTCAAGGACTGCACCCTCCAATATGGATTGAGGCTCAGTATTAAGAAGACAAAGATTCTCACCAATAGGCAGCATCAGGTCAGGATGGATGGTAAAGAGATTGAGATTGTTCACAGATTTAGTTTGCTTGGCTCCACAGTCAACATTCTTGGCATCAGCAGCCAGGAAATTAAAAGACGTATTGCTATGGGAACATCTGCTGTTAGGGACCTCTCCAAAGTACTGAAGAGCAATGGTGTCTCTCTGGAGATAAAGGTGCGTTTGATACAGGCTATGGTCTTTGCAATCACTTGTTATGCATCAGAGTGTTGGACAATGACTAAGGGAGATAGAAAGAGCCTTTGAGCTATGGTCCTGGAGAAGAGTATTGAGGGTACCATGGACTGCTAAGGAAACAAACAGATTCATCCTGGAGAGGGTTAAACTGGACTGTTCCTTGGAGGCAAGTATAGTGAGGCTTCGTCTGACATACTAGGACATGTTGTAAGGAGGGATCAGTCCTTGGAGGGGGACATTATGCTTGGGAGGGTGGAAGGATGGTGCAGGAGGGGAAGGCCCTCTATGAGGTGGATTGATTCAGTGACTGGGGTAATCAGGATGGATGTGTTGGAGACAGTGCGACTGGCACAGGACAGAGGACAGTTTACGGTTGTTGTACATAGGGTCGCTATGAGTCGCAAGTGACTTGACGGCACAAAACAACAACAACAACAACAACAACAACAAAGTATATAGATTGTGTTGCACACTATTCTTCATTCACAGTATGTTTCATACAATCATTCTTATCATTATATTTTATAAAATCAACCACCACTGTACCTTGCCCATCATTATCCTGTCTTTTTGCCCAGATCCTTCCCATTTACTCCCCCCCCTTTCTTCTACCCACCAAACTATGCAGCCTTAGGTAAGATTTTTAAAAAATTTTTTTATTATTATTTGTGTGTACGTGTGTATTGTCAAAGCAGATCTGACTGGTACAGGAGGAGATTGCCCCTCCTTCTCCCGCAGAGTATCTGGTAGATTCGAACCATGTACCTCTGGGATTGCAGTGCAGCTTCTTGCCCCTAGGCCACCAGAGCTCACTCCTAGGTAAGAATTTTGATGCTCCATCTCATGTACTTTGGGCATGTGGCCAGGAGGGACCAGTCCTTGAAGAAAGTCATCATGCCTGGAAGATGGGAAGGACAGTGCAGGAGAGGAAGACACAGTAACTGGAGTAATGGAGGCAGATGTGTCAGAGATAGTGAGGCTGGGTCAAGATAGGATGAGTTTTAGAGATATTGTACGTAAGTAAGGTTGTTAGAGTTGCTGACGACTTGATGGCACATAACAACAACGATGACTACATAAAACGTCTCTTATGCAAAAAACTCATTGTCATCAAGATAGAATAAACTCATAGCTTAACCTCCAGTGGGATTTCAGAGACTGTAAACTGTATAGGAGTAGATCTGCCTTTATGTTGGCAGCACAATTCCACATCCACTCACGACACATGTATATAAAAAGGACATAATTTATGAAAAAGTCTTTAAAATTAAGAGATTAATAAAAAGGTAAGTTGTTGTTAAGTGCCACTGCGTTGATTTGGATTCACAGTGGCCCGATACACAACAAAATGAACTAAAACAGTGATCATACACCATACACATAACTTATGGTTTGGCACACAGTTGCAGACACTACATAAATTAATTCATTGATAATTGACTTTTTTCACTACGCAGAATTGGTCCCTTATGATAAAATATATATATGTAAAAAATAGAAAAGTTTCATCACCCTTAATTTTCAGAAGAATTCTGACTGCACTTTTTCCAAGGCAGATTTGCTCTTCTAGTAGTCCATGATATTCTAAATATCCTTGGACAAAACATAATTCAAAGGCATTGCTTCTGCTTGGGTCTTCCTTATTTACTGCACAGTTTTTACAAGTATTTGTTGCATCTTTGTTGTCAGTTGCCATTGAGTCAACCACAAATTACAGAGACTGATGAACAACAGATCAAAGCAGTCAAAAAACTCTGCCCTGAATGAAGCACAGGTTATTTCTCAAAGGAAAATTTTGCTTTTTTACATCTCTACAAATACACAAAACTAACACTATACGTGAGGAGCTTCGTTGGCACAAAAGTTAAGTGCTTAGTTGCTAATCCAAATGCTGGTAGCTCAAACAGATTAGGAGCTAGAAAGGAGCAAAGAATTGGTGATTTCAAGAGAAAATATTTCAGCCTAGGAAACTCTATACAGCAGTTCTACTTTCTCATACAATGTTTTTCTATTATCCATCAGGTTTCTGAAGGCCTATTACTGAAGATGTGTATGGTCAGTCCTGAGTTTTAGGAAGTCTGGAAATTCAGATAAAACCTGTCCACTTTGGTTGACCCTGCTGGTATGTGAAATACCAGTGGCATAGCTTCCAGTATCACAGCAACACGCAATGCACCACAGCATGGCAAACTGACAAACTGGCAAAGGTCAAAGACTGGAGCTTACACTGGGTTGCACCTTGGCATTAAGAAAACAAAATCCTCATTGGACCAATGGAAAATATTGTGATGTATGGAGAAAAGTTTGACTGCAGCAGGAATCAACACCCATGGCAGCAGCATTCAAGAAATCAAAAGACGTCTAGCACTGGGGGAAAATGGCTGTCAAGGACCTCACTTAAGTGTTAAAAGAATAGGGATATCAGTTTAAAGTCTAAAGTGCATCTGATCAAAGCCATAGTATTTTCAATTGCCTCCCGTGCATCTGAAAGTAGGGAGAATCAAAGCCTTTGAATTGTGGTGGTGTAGAGCACTGAATATATTATGGACTGCCCAAAGAATAAGCACATGTTTTGGATGAAGGGCAACCAGAGAGTTCCTCAGAGGCAAAGATGGAGATATATAGCCTCACATACTTTGGGCATGCTGTCAGAAAGAGTCACTCCCTAGGAAAAAGACAAAATGCTAAGAAAAGTAGAGTCACTGAAAGAAAGGAAGACCCTCAAAAGATAGAATGCCACAGTGACTGTAACAATGAGCATAAGCATGACTGAGATTGCGATGATGATACAGAATAGGGCAAAGTTTCAATCTGCTGTTCAAAGGGTTTCTGTGAGCCGTAGTTGTCTTGACAGCACCTAAAAGCAACAACTCTCTTGACTGGGTCATTACTGATTGACAATTTGATGATACACACCATCACTATATATGAAACATTTGGATATTAAGAGTGTGACAAAGTAGAATTCTTGTCGTAAATGAATATTGGTATAAATATTGCTATGACAGATTGGCATACTATTAATTATTTTTATAGGTATTCCAAGTATTACATACACACATACATATATATACACATATACATATATGTGTGTGTATATATACACACACACTACTGCTGTTACGCATATATAGCAGATTGTTGGTGCTGTCAGGTTGATGATATTGAGGAACCAATATTTGATCGAGATAATATGCGAGGGAGAGATTTCTTATTCATACTGGGACGAAAGCAGAGGATACAAATAATGATTTCACTGAGTGGTTTATAGTGTTGTTCAGTAGATTAATTTTAAGAAACACTGATGAGAAGCTTTAACAGGTTTTTAGTGATACTCGCACCATTAAAAACAGTTGAAATTTTGTTTTTTTTTAATGTGTTCTACAAAGTCATTTTGAAATATCTGATGCAATATGTGGCAAAATTTTGTACTCTGAAAAGAATGAAGTGAAACTACCATGAACTTATTACCGTCAAATGTTCAAACCTGTAACTTAGTGAATATGGGAACAACAGTGCCAATATTTAGTATGTTGTTAGGAGGGGACAGGCCTTATAAATGGACATCATACATAGAAAGGTAGAGGGCCAGAGGAGGAGAAGATAACTGTTACTGAGACAGACTGATGCAGTGACAGCAACAACGGCCTTAAGCACATCAGAGATTATGAGGATGGTGCAGGATTTAGCAGGGAATCAATGTGTTGTACCTGTGTCACTAAGAGGTGTATGTAGTCAAATTGAGGGCACCTAAAAGCAACAACATCAATCACAACAACCAACATTTATAATATACATAGGAATTGTACCTAGTATATTATTTTTATTTACATCTTCTTATTGTCTTAGGTGCTGCTGAGTAAGACTTACAGTGACCCTACGAACAACGGATGTAAAACACTTTCCTATCCTGAGCCATCCTCATCATCTCTGACACACTTGATCCCACTGAGCAGTCATTATGTCAATTTACCTTGTTAGAGGTATTATTCTCTCTCTGAACCTCTCCTCCTTGGATATCCCTTTCCAAAGCATAGCCTTTCCTAACAACATGTCCAAAGTATGAGAAATGAAGCTTCCCTATCCTTGTCTCCAACGAGAACTCTGGCTGCAGCTTTTCCAAGGCATATCTATTTATTTTTTTTTGGCAACCCATGGGATATTCTAATCTTCTCCAGTATCACAATTCAAAGGAATCAATTCTTCTTTATTCTTATTATTTAGAAGTTATCTTTATTCACTGTCCAGCTCTAAGATGCATAGCAAGGGAATGAAAAGACCATGGCCTGAATTAGAGACACCTCAGTTCTCAAACTGCCATCATTGCTCCTAAATATTTGGAGGGGTCCCTGACAGTGGACTTGCCCAAAGCAATATGACTCCTGACCTCCTGATTGCTCATACAAAAGGTGTTGATCATGAATCCAAGAGTATTGAGAATCCAGATTGTTATACATACCAATTTTCCTTATCAGAATCTTTTCTTGTGCACTCAAAGTGATATTATTTTACATGGTTAAATATGATATATAAAAATGGTGCCAAAGAATTATTATCAAAGTATAGAACTATATTACTACTATGATTTTATCCTTTCACCAAATAAAATGGTATAATTTATTTGTCTGATTAGGGCTTTTTGTTTTTTTTTTTTTTAGCATTAAGGATATCACTACAGATATCAGAGAGATACTGACTGAAAGCAAAGGATATGAGAAGAATGTGTGCTTTCTTGACTTTGCAAAGGCATTCGTCTGTGTGGATCATAACAAATTATGGCTAATATTGAGAAGAATAGGAATTCCAGAACACTTACTTAATTGTGCTCATGCGAAACATATACCTAGACCAAAAGTCTACTGTATGAACAGAGTAAGGGAACACTGCATTTTAAATTAAGACAATTGTGTGTCAGGGCTCTGTTCTTTCTCCAAACCTATTCAATCTGTATGCTGAGCAATTAGTTGAGGAGCTGGATTCTATAAAGAATGTGGCAATAGGATTGAAGGAAGACTCATCAGTAATATTTGTTATGCAGATGACTGTATCTCAACATTAAGGAAACAAAAATTCTTATCACTAGACTAAAAGGCATCATCATTTTAGAAGGAGAAAGGATTGTCAATCAAAGAAATTGTCAATTAATTTTCTCTTACATTGATCCATCAACAATACACTTGGTACCTGTAGTTAGAAGATCAGAAGACATATTGCACTGAGAATGTCTGCAGCCGAGAACTTTTCCAAATTATTGAGGAGCAATGGTGTTAGTTTGAGAATTAAGGTGTCCCTAATTCAGGCCATTGTCTTTTCAATCACTTACTATGGATCTGAGAGCTGACAATGAATAAGAATTACAGAAGAAGAAATTATTTAAACTGTGGTGTTGGAAAAGAGTACATGGATTGCCAAAAGACTTAATGGATATGTCTTGGAGAAGGTGCTGACGGAGTGCTCCTTGGAGGCAAGGGTGGTAAAGCTTTATCTTGTATGTTTTGGGCATGTTTCTAGAAGAGGCTACTCCTTGGAGAGAGACATTATACTTAGAAAGGTTGAGGGATGGTGAAAGAGAGAAAGACTCTCAAGTAGGTGGACTGAGAGTGTGACTGTAGCAATGGGATCAGTGTGTCAGAGATAAGACAGGGTTCAGCTCTGTTGTTCATGGGGTTGCTATACGTTGTACTTGACAGCGTGTAAGAACAAAAATCTGTCTATCTATCTATCTATCTATCTATCTATCTATCTATCTATCTATCTATCTATCTATCATCTCCCAAAGGCATAAGGTTCAAATCGACCAGCTGCTCTGTGGGAGAAGGACAGGTAATCTCCTTGCATGCAATTTGTTGTCCATGAAAAGGCACTGAAACATCACCTATGAGTTAGTTCTGACCTGACATCACACAACAATGACAACAACTAAGAAAAAAGTGTTTAATGCTATTAAAAAAAGGAGGTATCGAAGAGTTATATAGCTAATCATTAATAACAATGTTAATGCAAAACATTATTTAAGCTTATATGCTTGGTTGGGTATAATAATTTGAGAAATTCTTTACTGTCTGAAAGCTATTAATAACAACTGAACAATATATTTCATGTTATGGAATAGGCTATATTGAAAAATATACACGGAATATTAATGAAATAGCAAATAAGATTATAACCTTCGATGTGCTCACCAGTCCCTGCAACAAGTATGAAGACAGTTACCTGGACAACTGAGTCGAAGAGTTCCTAAGAAGCATTCCTACAAAGTGTTCCAAAGAAGTGTATTTGTTTCTATTCCCAAGAAGGGTGATCCAAAAGATTGTGGAAATTATCAAAGAATATCATTAATATGGAAGAGTACTGATTATATCATGGACTACAAAGAGAACAAACAGATTCAACACGGAAAGGATGAAACCAGGCTGCTCCTTGGAGGCAAGGATTCTGAAGCTCAGTCTGGCATATTTTGGGCATGGTGTAAGGAGGGACCTGTCCTTGCAGAGGGATACCATGCTTGTGAGGGGGGAGGGACAGCACAAAAGAGGAAGACTCTCAATGAGATGGACTGATTTAGTGACTAAGGTTATGGGGGAAGGTGTGTCAGAGACAATAGGATTGGCACAGGATAGAGCAGGGTTCAGAGCTGTCGTACATTGGGGTCACCATGAATTGCAAGTGACTCGATGACACATAACAACAACAGTAACATTAATATCATGTAAGTAAAATCTTGCTGAAGGTTATTTGTAAATGGCTGGAACAGTACATCAACAGAGAACTGTAAGAAATTTAAGCTAAATTCAGAAGGGACTGTGACACACAGGATATTTATTGTTGATGACATATGGATCTTGGCTGAAGCAGAGAATATCAGAAAGATGTTTGTGTTTTACTAATTATGCAAAGATATTTGACCATGGGTATAAAAAATTATGGCTAAAATTGAGAGAAATGAGAATCAAAGATCATTCAATTATGCTGACATGAAACCTACAAATGAAACCAGGAAGCCTTTGGCTGAATAGAATAAGCAGACACTGCATGGTTTAAAATAAGGAAAGTTGTGCATCAGGGTTGTATTGTTTCTCTCTACTTATTCAATCTGTATCCTAGGCAAATAATTTGAGAAACTGGATTATATAAGGAAGAATGTAGCATCAGGATTGGAGGAAAACTCATTAAAAACATGCATTAAATTAACAGAGAATACAATGTGGCTTGTACAAAATGAAGAAAACTTGAACCATTTACTGCAGAAGATCAAAGATAACAACCTTCAATATGGGTTAAACCTCCACATCAATAAAACAAAAATCCTCACTGCCAGATCAACAGGCAACATCAAGACAGAAGAAAAGATTGTAGTCATCAACAATTTCTTTTTGGTTGGACTCACAATCAACAGTCTTAGTAGCTGCAGTCAAGAAATCAAAAGATATATTGTATTGGGGAAATATGCTGTCAAGTATCTCTCCAAAGTTCTAAAGAGACGGCTGTCAGTTCAAAGGTTAAGGTGCGCCAGATCTAAATATTTTGAGTTGTTTCACATGGGTCTGAAAACTGAACAATGAATAAGAAAGACTGAAGAAGAATCAAAGCCTCTGAACTGTGGTGTTGGCAAAGAGTATTGACTATACCATGGACTGCCAAAAAAACCAAACAAATCTATCTTAAGGGAATTGCAAGCTGAGTGCTTCTTAGAGGCAAGCATGGTGAAATTTCCCATACTTTGGACATATTTTCAGGAGGAACAAATCCTGAGAAAGAAATATGCTGAGAAAGGTTGAGGTGGTGGAAGACAGGAAGATTCTATGTGATTGTGGAGTGACTACCTCAATGGGCTTGAGCACATCAGAGACCATGAGGTATTGCAGGATAGTACGAGTTTCAGATCTGCTGTTCATAGGGTTGTTATGAATTGATTTGGATTTAATGTCACCTGAAAACAACATTAACAATAAATCTGAGAATACCTAGTGCTGTTCATGATTATAAAAAACAAGCATTTCTTAATACAATTGGTGAAACTTTTAGAGAATTTGGCAATGTCTACCAAAACTGTACAGAATAAAATAGGATTAATTTTTATTACAGATACAAAGAGTATGTATACACACACACACACACAGAGCAAGATGACTCTTAATATTAGGATGACAACAACAGCATTCTTTTATCATTCATTCAGTGGATTTAAAATGAGCATTTATTATGTGACAGAAATTGTTAAGAGGATTAGGGATTTTGCAGTGAACAAAACATAAAACACTTCATGCCATAGGATTTACAATTTGGTGAAATGAGAGCTAAATAAAACAAATTAGTATATAAAACTCAAAAACGTATTACCGTTAATTTGGAACTCAGTTGCAATACTTAAGGATGCTTTGGTCAGAATATTAAATGATCCAGGAAACATTAAAAGAAGATGGAAAGAATATACAGAGTCATTGTACCAAAAAGAATTAATTGGTAGACACAGAAGAATTTAATGAAACAACGTATGAGCAAGAGCCTGTGGTGATGAGGGAGGAAATTCAAGCCATCCCGAAAGAATTAGCAAAAAACAAGGCATACCAATCGACATACTTCAACAAATAGATGCTGCCCAGGATGTGCTCACCAAGCTGTGACAAGAAATTTGGAGGACAACACCACCTGGCCAACTGACTGGAAGATATCTAGATTTGTTGCCATTCTAAAGAAAGGTTATCTGACAGAGTCTGGAAATTATCGAACAGTATCATTGATACCACATGCAAGTAAGATTCTGCTGAAGATTATCCAAAAATAACTGGAACAGCACATCAGCTGCCTTAAGTGCAGCCTGGAAGAAGTGCAGAAGAGGCAGTGACACAAGGGATATTATAGCTAATGTCAGATGGATCTTGGCTGAAAACAGGGAGTAGAAGAGGATGTCTATCTGTGTTTCATTGACTATGCAAAGGCATTTGACTGTGTGGAACACAACAAACTATGGCTGACTTGGAGAAGAATGGGAATACCAGAATACTTGATTATGCTTATGTGAAACCTATGTGACCAGGAAGCAGTCATCAGAATAGAGCAAGGGAACACTGCATGGCTCAAAATTGGGAATGGTATGCATCAAGGATGTGTCCTATCTCCGTATCTTTTCAATCTATATGCAGAAAAGATTATCTGGGAGGCTATGAAAAATGTGGCATCAGAATTGGAGGAAGACTGATCAAAAATCTGCATTATGCAGATGACACAACTATGTGTGCTGAAACTGAGGAGGACCTAAAGTGCTTGATGCAGAAGGTCTAGGACTGAAGCTTTCAATATGGATTGAAGCTCAATACCAACAAAACAAAGAATCTCACAACTGGGCCAACTGTAAGCATCATGATAGATGGTGAAGAGATTGAGATTGTTGACAGCTTCAGTTTGTTTTGCTCTACAATCAACACTCTTGGTACCAGCAGTTAGGAAATTAAAAGATGAATCACACTGAGAATGCCTGCTGTCAGAGACCTCTCCAAAGTACTGAAGAGCAGTGATGTCAGTCTGGAGTCAAAGGTGTGCGTGATGCAGGCCATGGTCTTTGCAATCACTTGCTACGCGTCAGAGAGCTGGACAATTACTAGGGACGACAGGAAGGATGAAGGATGAAGGAGAATTGATGCCTTTGAGCTGTGATGCTGGAGAAGAGTACTGAATATACCATGGACTGCTAGGAAAACAAACAAATTAGTCCTTAAGCAGGTCAGGCTGCTCCTTGGAGTCAAGGATTCTGAAGCGTCTTCTGACATACTTTGGCATGTTGCAAGGAGGGATCAGTCCTTGGAGAGGGACGTCATGCTTGGCAGGGTGGAGGGACAGGGTGGAGAGGAAGACCCTCGATGAGGTTGATTCAGTCACTGGGGTAAAGGGGGTAGGTGTGTCTGAGACAATAAGATTGGCAAAAGACAGAGCAAGATTTAGGGCTGTTGCATATAGGGTCTCTATGAGTCACAGGCGACTTGATGGCACATAACAACCACACCACCACCACCACCACCACCACCATAGCTGTAAATTTAAGGCCATAAACTGTATGGGAGGAGTCTGCCCATCTTCCTCCCGAGGAGGTGGATTCCAACTGTCAGAGAGGCACTGTCTTTGGGTTAGCAGTGTAATTGTCTCTGTACTGAGCCATGTGTTGTGTACCACAGAGTTGGAACTGACTTGTAGCTGGCCCTCCAGCAGGTTTTCAGAGATAGTTAATCACTCAGGAGGAGACTAAGCCACTCGAGCTCCCTAAATTTGTAAATAATATCGTAGAAAGCGACAAGTTCCGTAGGAAAAAAATTACAAAGGGCAGCAGACTTGGAAAGGGGTGGGGCTACACTAGGGCATAGTCTGTCCAAAGAAGGCACTAAGTTAAGAGATGAGTAAAGATATGAAGAAGGGGGGGCAAGTCATTATTTAAGATGCTGAACTTGAGGTAGAAGAACGGTTGATGCAAAAACAAATTTGTTAGGTTGAAGACTAAGTAGAAAGCTGGGAAAGCATGAAGAGGAGTAGATGAAGTGATAGAGGTAAATAGGTATACTTTAAGGCACAAAACTGAAGGAATATAAATACACTGTAGCAGGAGATTGGCTATACATATCTTGAGGCATAATGAGACACATTATTACCATGATCGGGTTAGTACTGAACATATTCTCTTATCAATTTAAGTATATTAGTAGTTAGTACAAACACTGACAGGTAAATGCTTTCAAAAAGGATACATGAGAAAGCTAATAAGATGGCAAGTTTTACACCTAAGACAGACTAGTACAAAACAGAGGATTTTAATATCCAGTTTATGCTGCTCTGTATTTGGGATTTTTTTGTCTTCTGGTTGTTTTTTGCTTGTTGCTATTTGCATGGTAAACCTTCTGCATATAGAAATTTTTAAAAGAAAAATAAGAATTCATAGTTCTTCAGCATTGTTGCCTTTGAAGTCCAGCTTCAACTACACGCAAGAGTTTAGCCTTTTGTCCTTTACATGCTATCTCAGCATCCTGGAATGAATGTTGTAAGTGCTTTGTTTCCTAACTTCCTTTCTGAGAGCTTTACTAAGTCATGACAATTTCACTACAAAAAAAGAATCACTCAATTTCAGTTTCTTGGGTACTTAGCAGCTACATAAATTTTGGCACTTTCATTCCTATACTTACCCCAACCTTTTCCTATAACCAACCAAGTAAATCAATCATATGAATACATTCACACTGGTGCTTCTGTCCCAAAGACAAATGGTGTTACCATCTACTTCTCAGTTTGTTGCACTGTGCTGGCTTCAGTGTTATCTGGTGCTGGAAGCCATGCTAGTTTTTGAAATACCAGTAGAATCACTACTGGTGGATAAGTTCCAGTAGAGCTCCAGACTAAGTAAAACCAGGAAGAAAGAAAGATGTGACAATCTACTTTAGAATATTAAGAAATTAAAACTCTGTGGATTCCAGTGAAGTTCTACCATACATAGTACTGGAAGAGGAATCCTCCAGGTTTGAAGATACTCAAAATATGCAGTAGTCAAAATATACTAGAGTATACCAATAGTGGGGACGATGGCATGGAACTGGGCAGTGCCTCGTACATGGAGATGTCATGAGTCAGAGCTAACTTTACATCGACTAAAAACCACCACCCTCCTCCAGAAACACACTTCTAATCTTCATAAAACCAAAGACTGTGCTATGAAAATATCCTCCCACATTAAAACTTCCTAAATTAGTTTCTTAGTTTTATTAGTCATGCACAATTTCCAAGCATAATTCATCTTGTAGTAATCATAAGCAGATATCAGTTCTGTTTCTCCATTAAGAATGAACTTTTTCCAAGAGGAGGGATCTCTTTTCTCCTGTCATTAGTCTTTAATATCTTAGCCATATCTTCCCAATCTATATTACCTTTGCAATATAGAGAACATTCTATACTCATCAAGTCTTTTATATATATTTCTGTTTTAATTGACTTATCTATTAATTTATGCAAATTAAAAAGTAATTAAGAAATTATAGTTTTATAATCGTGAATGATGGACTCTAAATATAATATGATATGATATGTTATAAATATAACCTTAAGAAGTTCAAACTGCACTGAAGACATTAGGAAAACGTAAGGACTCAGGACTGATGGAACACTGATTGAAGTATTTCAACACTCAGATGTAGCCTTGTACATGCTTATTACTCTATGCTAAGAAATTTGAGAGATGGTCAATGGATTGCAACAGTTTCATATTTGTTCCCATTCCCCAAAAAATGATCAAACAGGATGTGGGAATTACTGAACAATATTGACTTGCTTTACTTCAAGAAACAACATCAAGGATATAAAAACTATCACCACAGAGCTTATAGGCAATTATCATGATAGATGGAGAAAAGACTGAAACTGTCAACAACTTTATCCTACTTAGATCCACAGTCAATACACTTGGTACCAGCAGTCAGGAGATCAGGAGACATTGCATTGCGGAAGTCTGCAGTTAGGGACTTCTCCAAATTATTGAGGAGCAGTCATATTAGTTTGAGGACTAAGGTGAATTTGATTCAGGCCATGGTTTTTCAATCACTTGTTCTGCTGCGGAGAGCAGGACAATAAAGAAATGATAGAAGAACTGAGGTCTTTGAACTGTGGTGCTGGAGGAGAATATTTTTTTTTGGAGGAGAATATTGACTATACTATGGATTGCCAAGAGAACAAACAGGTATATTTTGGAAAAGGTGCAGCCAGAGTGTTCCTTGGAGGCAAGGATGATGAAACTTCATCTCAGCTACTTTGGCCATGTTGCTGGGATAGAGTATTCCTTGGATAGGGATGTCATGCTTGAGAAGGGGTAGGGATGGTAAAAGAAAGGAAAACCCTCACCCAGGTGGAACTGACACAGTGAGTGAAGCAATGGGCTTGAGTGTGTCAGAGAATGAGAGGATAGTACCAGAGAGAACAGGATTTAGAGCTGCTGTTCATAGGGTTGCTGAGTTGTACTCAATACAACATCATCTAACAACAATGCAAAGTTTTGTGGAAGATTATTTAAAAAAAATACTTGGAACAGTAAATCATCAGGGAGATGACAGAAATTCAAGCTGGATTCAGAAGAGGCTGTGGCATGAGGGATATCAATGATAATGTCAAATAGATCTTGGATAAAAGCAGAGAATAGTAGAAAGACTTGTGTTTATTAATTATGCAAAGGTATGTAACTGTGTAGATCATGATAAATACTGACTAAAATCGAGATGAATGGGAATTCCTTCACACTTAATTGTGCTCATATGAAACCTATACATAGAGTAAAAAGCAATTGTTTGAACTGAATATGGGAACAATGAATGACTTAAAATCAGGAAAGATGTGTATCAGGATTATAAACTTTGATCATACCTATTCAATAGGTATGGTGAGCAAATAATCCAAGAAGCTGGACTGTATGAAAATTAATGTGACATCAGGATGAAGACTCATTAACAATTGCATTATGCAGATGACACAACTTTGCCTGCAGAAAGTAAAGTAGATTTGAAACATTTACTGAAGATCAAAGATTATAGTCTTCTCAGAGAAAGGCAGTAAGCAAGCTTCAAACATACCAGAACAAGTTATATTACTCCAGATGACTTGAAGACAATCCTTTGTTGGATCATGCCAACCAAAGAACTCAGTACTCTCAGAGTTCAGCAGACTAAGATGGTACTTGGTTAACATTACCTACCACTCTGATGGTAATAACAGAAGGTGCTGGACAGAAAAAGAGAAGAATAAAGAATAAAATTCCAAATCATAGGGGACAAAAAAGACCAGGCTTACTGGTCACATAAAGACTGATAGAAGTCTGAGACTGTGGGTCTTTAATACCTTTCAACTTAGGTCTGAACTCACTCCTTGGGATCATTTTGTAGCCCCAAAAGTGAATTATCCTTGTGAGGGACATACTCCTTTAGAATAATCAACCATACATGGTCAAAAGGACAGCATTTTCTCAAAAACAATGCCCAGAAAGCAAGAATGAGCAGGAAACAAGGAAGGAAACGAGGAATCCAGAGAGAGAGCAGAAACAGTGCTGTTACAGTAAGTGAATCACAACTAGTATTATGAAACAAAATGTGTATAAACTGTTGAATGGAAATGTAATTTGTTCTGTAAACTTTCACCCAAACCACAATTAAAACAAAACAACAAACCAAATACACCAAAAACCAATAACAAAATAAGAGACTGTGGTATACCAATGCATCATTTTAATGGTGTTTAACAACCTTTAAAGATTGTACCATGATTGATTCTCTATCAGAAACACAGCAATTGTGAAGATGATTAATTTAAAGGAGCTAGTTACTCTTACTTTTTCAACACAGAAATCTAATTCAGCACCACCAATATAATTTATAACCTTTGTTCTTAAAAACAATTATTTGGTCTCAGAAATCATCTGGACAATGGTGCTGCCCACTAGAATCTGCTGGCTAAACCTGCTGAATTCTAGGTTAGAGGTACTCTGAGCCCTGAGTTCCAGCACTGCATTCTAGGCTAACTGGGATGAAAACTCTACCTCCTTTACTTTTGGGTGCTCCTTCCTCTGAGTTCATTTCCATGGCAATCTGATCCCCTCAGCGCTGGCAGGCCCATTTTTCTGTCACATAACAGATGGTCACATTTCCCTAGCGCACCTTAATGAAAGCCTCATATTCTAGAAATGAATTTTTACAAGAGCCTGATTCTTTGAACTCTAGGAGATTCTGGTTCCACCTTTTGAGATTTGGCCCTATCCTCTTAAATCCAAAAGGCTCTGCTTCCTGTGCTCCTTCCAACAACTCTGGGGATCTCCAAGTTGCTCCAGGGATAGTTTCTTCACTTGAAGGACAAAAAGATAAACTTCCTTTGGCCAGTTTTCTGACTGTCTGATTCCAAGAAGCAGTGCTCTCTCCTTTAATTCTTTCTCTGTCCCTTCAATTTAAGCTGATGGGTTGTAGATAGTTCTTCTTTAACAAAAGGCTATGTGTCTTTAGGATTTTCTAAACTTAAAGTTCTGTTTTCATTTTGCACAATTTATTTTTAAGCCCTTTTCTTTCTTTGTGCATTTTCACTGACAGTCTGTATTTCTTAGCATGATGTCTTTTTCCATGAACTAGCCATTCCTGACAATAAGATGTTTCACCATCCTTGTCTCTAAGGAGCACGCTTGTTGCACCATCTCCAAGATCAATTTGTCAAAAAAATAAAAAAGTCTATTTTTATTCTCCAAACTTTCTAGATCATGAAAACTGGCTTTGAACTACTTAGTAATTTGCTGTGCTTTCCCATCTTGTACCTAGTTCAGTCACTGGTTCCAGAATGATGACAACAGACATTTTAGGAATCTCCCCCCTCTTAAATTCCTAATCCATTTACTAAACTCCACCCTTCCAACTATTTCTTTCATGCCAAATAGTATATTAAAATCATATTCCTCTAAATGGTAATAAAATGGCTTAATAAAGCCCATTAGAAAATTTCAGTTTTGATAGATCAGTGTTTGATAAAATAATATGAACAGCATTCTCAAAATTATATTTTCTGTATATAAGAGTCAGTAAAGTTTTGCTCACCACTGCTTTGCAATAAAACATAACATGGTTTTTACATCACTAATTTCTACCTAAATAAATATCTACAAAAAGTTCCAATTTGAGTATCTGGATAAAACAGATAGTAGAAATAATTATGAATTATTACTAAATTATACAAAGATATACTGAATTTACAATCTAAATTTAATAAGTGACTTATATTGTTATGCATCATTATGTGTTATCAATTCAGAACCAATTCACAGCTTACCCCTCCAGGGCTTTTTCAGAGGCAGGAGAACATTATCTTACTCTCATGAACAGTTGATGGATTCGCAGCACAAATGTTAACTTGAGATATTTTCTTTTTTAAAAGACACAACTAAGATTACATTTTTTCTACTTTAAGTTTAGAAGATACAGTTTTCTAAATGTGACACTACAGTTGTAACAATGGGTTGAAACATAGTACGTACTGTTTATGAGGATGACTAGGACGATGCACTATTTTGTTGTGCACTGAGTTGCTATGAATGGGGACTGGACAACCTTTAACAATGAAAACAATATTATTTTCATTAGGATGTCAAAAAACATGTCAAATATTATAAGTACTTAGGTTTACCTTTGTAAGGGGTTAAGTATTTCAATTTGGTGCACCCGAATTAAGGAAAATGTTTGTGGAAGATTTTTTCCCTCCATCACTTCACGGACACTAGAAATCCATGTATTAAACTAGATTCTTTTATTCGAGAGTTATAAATGACCCATTTCTGGTATTTTGGCAATGGTAGTAACTTATTGTCATATACTTTATTTTTTATTCAAACATCTCACACCATGTACTGCTTATTATTTACACTCAACTGTCTGGTGGCCTAGTGGCAAGAAGCTATGCTATAATCCCAAAGGCAGAAGATTCAAATCTACCAGCTGTTGCACGGGAGAAGGATGAACAATCTTCCCGCATGATTAACTGCTTCTGAAAACTTGCCAAAAGGCCAGCTATGGGTTGGTTCCAACGCGATGGTCTGCCACCACCACCACAACCACCACCACCACCACCACATCTATACATTCATTGATGCTCCTGTCTATTTATTCAACAATGGTATTTGTATCTATTATATTAAAAGAAATGGGATGCCATTGTGGTTAGATGCTCAAGTTAACTCTATGAACAATATATCTGAATGCTGCCTTAACCTGTGCCAGCCTCATCATCTCTGACACACTAGAGCCTGTACTCAGGAGGTTCAGGTCAATATTTTCTTAATAGTATGATAACACAAGTTTTTCTCAATGGGGTCAAATTTCTGTTTCTCACAAAAAAATTTTTCTTCAAATAAGATCCTATATAAAATTATTCTAACAGGCAAAGAGTAACGTTCAAGTATCTTAGTAGTAATGGAGAAGAGGGTACAAGGAAGACCTTCTTATTTACTATCACCTCATTCAATCCTAGTTCTTATGTGATGCAAACAAGTAAGCACTTGGCTACTAACTGAATGGCTGGCAGTTCTAATGCACTCAGATGTGTCTGTGTCTAGGTACAAGGCCCTAGTGACCTGTTTTGAAAAGGTCATAGCTAAAAACCTTGTGGCCAGAAGGTATGTATATATACTCTGAAACATTCTAATTCTTTATGAATCGGAATAAACTTGATGGCACCTTGTTTCCCTTGGTCCTGTGGAACCTATCTGAAGAACTTGTAAGGTTTCACAGAACACAGCTGAAAAAAATAAAAAGATGTCTAAACAAAATCATAAATACATTTTCAGATAGCTCAAAATTTTAATTCCCTTTGGAAAGATGTGAGCCCTTCAGTATCTTTTTTAAAAAATTTATTTTATACTAGTTTACTTAGAAAATTCATGTACATTGTTTTTCACACTGGATCTTTACCCTTTCCTTTATCTATCTCTCCCTCCACTTGCCAAATTATACCACTCTATGATTAAGCACCCCCTCCTCCCACTTAGATCTTCACACTTGAACTATAATGATGGTCTTACACAGTATTTGTCTTTATGAGACTGAGTTATTTCACTTAGCATAATGCTCTCCAGTCCCTCCCATGTTAGGCAGTAATTTATGAAATCATTGCTCCTGTGTGCTGCAAAATATTTCATTGTGTGAATATATTACCCTTTTTTTCAATCTATTCCATTGTGGTTGGACATCTGGACTGTTTCCATATTCTTCCTATGGCGATAATGCTGCTATGAAGATTGGAATAGAAGTCTCTGGTTGTGTCTCAGTTCTCATTACCTCAGGGTATATTCCTAGCAGTGGAATAGCTAGGTCATACGGAATTTACATGTTCAGCTTTTTGAGAAAATGCCAAACTACCTTCCAGAGTGGTTGTACTATATTATAATCCCACCCACAATGTTTAAGAGTTTCATTCTCCAAAACAACTATGAGATAGCATCTCACCCTAGTCAGAATAGCAAAATTTAACAAAAGAGCAAGCAACAAATGCTGGCGAGGTTGTGGAGAAAGTGGAACCCTTATTCACTGTTGCTAAAAGTGTAAAATGGTGCAACCACTGTGGAAGGTGGTATGGCGCTTTCTCAAAAAGTTGCAAATAGAGATACTATTTGACCCAGCAATTTCACTACTTGGAATATACCCCAAAGAGACCATAACTGAGATCCAAGCAGATACATGCACCCCCATGTTTATTGCGGCTTTGTTCACAATAGCAAGGAATTGGAAACAATCTAAGTGCCCATCAACAAACGAATGGGTAGAGGAGTATTTACACAAGGGAATACTATGCTGCATTGAAAAACAAGGAACTCAAGCAGTATTATTCAAAACGAGTGATCCTGGAAGACATTATGCTGAATGAAGTATCTCAGTCACAAAAGGACAAATACTGCATGGTGTCACTGTTGTAAAACAGGATTGACAGTGGGGTTGGGGGGGAGACTGAGAATTATGGAGATAAATAATGTATACTGCATTGAAACAGATGAGGGAGAAAACTGTTTAAAAGGGGTATGTGATTGAGTATTTTTGTCATGATGGGAGTCCAGAACAAAGGCTGCATAGTAGAGTAGACCTGGGGGAGAGATTGTAAAACAATGAAAGAATTTTTCTTTTACTTTTCCAAGAGGGTAGTGTACTGGGGGCAGGAGGAGGGGAGGTTGGGAGGGGAGAAAAGTGCAACAATGAATGAATGGAAATCCGAAGTCTCTGTACATTTTTACTGAAATTAATAATAATAAAAAAATAAGGGAAAAAAGAGTTTGATTCTCAACACATCCTCTCCAATATTTATTACTTGTTGCCCTGCTAAACTTTGAATTTGCTAATGGAGTAAGATGGTATATCATTGTGATTTTGATTTGCATTTCTCTTTTGTCAGTGATTTTGAGCATCTCTTTACGTGTCTGTTGGCTATCGAAATGTCCTCCTCTGTGAAAAGTCTTTTCATGTCTCTTGTCCATTTTGTAACTGGATTATTAGTCTTTTTTCTTCTGGAGGCCCAGGAGTATTTTGTAAACTTCTATTATGAGACTGTTCTCTGAAAGCGTATTGCCAAATATCTGTTCCCAGTCAGTATGTTTTCTTTTCACCCTTCTGGAAAAAGTTTTTGATAAGCAGAGATATTTATTCTTTAGAAGGTCCCATTAATTAATTTTATCCTCTTCAGATTGTGCCTTTAAGGCCATATTTGGCAGTCTCTTTTTACCATAGTAGTAGGCCTTTTTGATCCTAGTTTGTCTCTGATAAATTTATGGTTTGGGGCTTTACTCCCACATCTCTTATCCACCTTGACTTGATTTTTGTGTATGGTATGAGATGTGGATCTTGTTTCAGCTTTCTGCAGGTAGCAGTCCAGTTCTGCTAGCACCATTTGTTGAAAAGGTTGTTGTTTCCCCATTTGATAGGGTTTATTTCCTTGTGGAATATCAGTTGACCATAGATAGATGGGTCCATTTCCGGGTTCTTAGTTCTGTTCCATTGGTCTATGTGCCTGTCATTGTCCAACCCTTCAGTATGGACCACTGCACAAAATATTTCAGAACAGCTTGTAGAATACAGATAATATATAGGAAGAAAGATTACCTATCTTCTCCAAGTCTTCTCTCCCTAAGTCCAACAACTGGCAAAACCATTTAAAACTACATTCCAGAATAAACTACGAAATTACTTTGAATTAAAGAAAGTAGTTTGAATTAGAAAAACTTAAAATATCTTAAGAATTTCCTGAATAGTTCTAGATTAAAAAAAAAAATCATTAACAAGAAAGTGTCCTGGGATAAAATATGCTGAATAAAAAACTCAATTCTTGCATCTCTTTTAAAATATTCGTCAGGAATGAAGTTAAAATGGTTTCTCCCTCTGGTATAACAAGAGCCTTGAATATCAAAATACAAGAAACTACGACTACTTATTCCCACAGAAATAAAGGATCATGAAAGAGCTGAACACTAAAATATTTCAGAGACTTACAAAATTTCCCTTCTTGCTTTTCAACCTGCATTTTGGTTCTGTATTTTGTACCTACTGAGAGAGGTCATGAAACTGCAAAGAGATGAGTAAGGACTTCCACTGCAAGCCCACGTTGACACACTTCATGATGCAGACTGCTGCTGTCTAATTAGTCCTTTCTGGAGCCCTGATGCTGCAACGGTTAAGTGTCTATTTGCTATATTATATGGTGGTGAAATGGTTAAGTAACCAATTGCTGAGAGGTTGGAAGTTCAAACCCATTACAGCTTTGTAAAGATTACAGCCTAGAAAACCCTGCAGACCTGCTCTACTCTGTCCTATAGAATTGTTATGTGTAGAAATTGACCTTGTCCTACACAGCAAGCAATACTTTCACCAGAATTAGGGCAGGGATGCTGCTGTGTGGCACTGGTCACATCACTTATTCTCCAGTAATGCCATACAGCACAAACTCATTTCTTAATGTGCAAATTCTAAATCATGCAAAGGAGTTCTAGTTCATAGAGAACTGTATTTTTAACTCAAAGGCTCAAAGGCCAGCCCTCTCACGAGATTCTACTCCACCAGCAGCACTGAAGGAGAAAGATAGGCAAACTCTTCCCATGCACTTTACAACCTTGAGGATCCAATGAAGGGTCAGCTATGAGTTGGTTCAAATTTGACAGCAATGAGTTGAGCTGAGAAATAACATAAACATCCTAATGATAGCTGAAAATTGCAATACTATGGTTCTATGGTACTTGCACTGTCTTTTGATAAAATTTTTTCTAAATTAACATAAAACCTTGATCAGTAGGTACTTACAATCTTTTAAGAGTCTACAGTCTCAGCTGCTCCATGGGAGAAGGATGAGCAATCTCCTCCAGTGCAATTACTGCCTCTGAAAACCTGGTAGAGGGTCAACTACGGGCTGATTACAACTCTACAGTACACAACAACAACAACATCAACAATAGTTTTAGGAGATTTCCCTAATGACTTGAATGAATCTCCCCCATTATGTTGGGCCTTGTTTATGTAACTAGTATATCTAACATGAACTTTATGTAATGGCTTATGATTTCATGTACCAAAATGCCTTTCTTTCCATGTTTGAAATAAAAGTACAAAAATATGACTAATCTTGCTTGAGTAAATTGCACTGTGATGACAAATTATCTGGTTTTGAATAACTACTTCTTGATTTTCATGAATATTTATATATATAGAGAGAGATAGATAGATAGATAGATAGATATACAAGCAATAATTATGTTTCAACCCATATGGGTATAATAACAAGACTTGATGACACATAAGTGGTTTTAGTTTACTAGTCATTTAAAATTTTTAGGAAAAAAGTCATTAGAATGAATGGTCTAGAATGAAGGG
>NW_006399832.1:11546180-11569326 GCF_000299155.1 Elephantulus edwardii | reverse complement strand
AAATATATCCTTAATCTTTCCTGTCGTAATAAAGAGGGGTTTCACACAAAAATATAACATTTCCTTCAGGTAATCATCTGAATTATACTGTGATTAGGAAAAGATTATTCAGAAATTCCTTGGATACTGTTATTAAAAAATCATCTTGCTCTAATTAACTCTACCTGAGTTTCTAATCATTGAGGCTTTGTTTAATTAAGTTATAGTTATAATAAGGGAATATAATATTCAGAAGGGACAATACAGAGTTGGGGCAAGAGAATGGAGCAGAAGGTGTCCAGGAAAATTGGAGTAAACTAGCAAAAGTCCAATGACTGCTTTGTCTCAGTGTGTTGCTTTGTGAAGTGGTATGAACAATAAATCCATGGCTGTGTGGATCAAAACAATTTGGGGCTAACATTGAGAAAATTGGGAATCCCAGAACACTAGATTGTGCTCATGTGAAACCTACACCTAGACCAGGATGCTATCACATGAATAGAGCAAGGAACAATGTATGGTTCAAAAATAAAGAAAGGAGGGCATCAGGGATGTATCTTCTCCATACCTTTTCAATCTAGAAGTGAAACAGATCAACCAAAAGACTGGACTTTATGAAGAAGAGGGTGGCATCAGCAATGGAGTAATATCAACTTATCAATAACCTATATTATGCAGATGATGCAATCATGCACAATGAAACTAAGGAGGATTTGAAGTATTTGCTGCAGAAGGTCAAGGATTGCAGTCTTCAATATGGAGTGCAGCTTAACATCAAGAAAACAAAGATTCTTACCACCAGGCTAACCAGTAGCATAATGATACTTGAAGAAAAAAAAAATGAGGTTGCGAATAATTTCATTTTACTCTATCCACTATCAACACTCTTGGTACCAGCAGTCAGGAAATAAAAAGATGAGTTTATGTCAGGGACATCTCCAGAGTGCTAAAGAACAGTGATGTCAGTCAAGAGACTGAGGTGTGCTTTATTCAGGCCATAGTCTTCTCAATTGCTTGCTATGCCTTTCAGAGCTGAACAATGATTAAGGATGGAGAACAAATATATCTGTTTTGGGGAGGGTGAAACCATGTTGCTCCTTAGAGGCAAGTATTTTGAAACTCTGTCTCTTATACTTTGGGCATGTTGTCTGGAGGGATCGGTCAGTCCTTGGAAAAGGATGTTAAGCCTGGAAAGGTGGATAGTCAGCACAGTAGAGGCAGACCCTGGATGAGAGGAACTGACACAGTGACTGAGTCAATGGAGGCAAGTGTGTCAGAGACAGTAAGAACGGTTCAGGATAGGGAAGGGTTCAGAGCTATTGTTCTTAGGGTCCCAATTAGTCACAGTCAACTTGATGACACAAAACAACAATCTACACTTCCCAGGTCTATTCATGGAACAAAATATTGCTAACAATATTATTCATCACATATACTTTGGGCTTGAGATTTGAGCCCCTGGAAAAAACTGAGGGTCAATGAAAGAAAAGGAGACCCTACAAGAAATAGACTGACACAGTGACTACAACAATGAGTTTAATCATAGCAGAGTTGTGGTGATGGTACAGGATGAGGCAGGGTTTTGTTCTCTTGTACAGTAGTAGAACATTATTTTTGAACTTACTGGACAGAATCTAACAACATAAAACAGAAATAAACAGAAGTAAAGTGCTATTTTCTTTTGGGTCAGAATAATCATAAACAGTAAGGACTCTGCTGCTGACTTGCTGAGTCCCATAGAGTTGGAACTGACCCACAGCTGACCCTTAAGCGGGTGTTCAGAGGCAGTTAATCACACAGGTTGCGACTGCCCATTCTTCTCCAGCAGAATGGCTGGTGGCCTCAATCCGTGTGCTTTTGAGACTGCAACTCAGCTTCTTGCCATTAGGCCATCAGAGCTCAAAGACCCTGCTAACAAGTACTTTATGTTACGTTTATTTAGATAGACAATTACTAATGGAATAGATAAGAAAAGTTGAAAATGATCATAAATCCCTCATTAGAAGAAACAGTACTTAATGAAAGTAACTTGATATTCTTTAGAAAATTTTGTTAACTTATGCCAAATAACCAAATTTTAAAAACTTATTATTTATATTAAATTAAAATCTATATTAAGTTTATTAAATTAAAAAACTGTATGTTTTGTGAACATAATTTGATTATTTCTTATTATGACTCTGAGAACATATTGTATTGGTTATTTTCTAAAGTATTCCTATATTACATTATAGTTTTCTGTTAATTTATCACCTGACATCTAAGCACGAGTTATATGCCCATGGTTTTAAAAGCGAGCTGGTGGGGAGGGGTGAGAAGGGAGAAAATTGCGGCAATGAATGAATGGAAATCCAAAACCTCTGTTAAAAAAAAAATAAAAAAAAATTATAATAAAAAAAACGTACTACATAAAAAAAAGCAATGATTTTTTTTATGTGGAAATGTATCAAAACATAACTGGTATTTATATTTTTTTCTAATATTAAATAACTGAGAAATTTAATTTATGGTATAATTTAAATATTTTGAAAAAGGTTTGATGTGCCATAGTAAAGTGTTTGGCTGCTAACAAAAAGACCACTGGTTCAACTCTACCAGGTATGCAAGAAAACAGTGTAGCTGTCCACTTATATATGGATTATAGGCTTGGAAACAGTGGGGCAGTTCTACTGTGTAGAAGTCAATAGGTGTTGAATCAACAAGATAACAGTAGGTTTATTTTTTTCATGCACTTAAATGATTTCTGTGATGGCTTAATGGTTAGGAATTGCAATCAACTCCTGTTCAATTTACTGCCTATGAAACCAGGTAGAGTCAGCTATGAGTCAGTTTTGAATGATGGTACATCACTACTTAGTACAAGACTTTAAAAAACACAATATCATTTCCATAAAATGTGTATTTTCATTTGTACGCTTTAAGAACTAACCACTCTCATCAATTTCTCAACCATCCTCCTGGAGATGAGAGTATTCTAATGAAACTGAGTTTTTACTATATTAGGACTACTTATCAGCCCAATGTAGTTACTATGATAGACCCATGTGCAGAACAGAATTTCTAAAAAGAAGTTTCTCCAAAACATTAAGGTCTTCAAAGTGTCGTACCTGAAAAACATGTGCCAGGACAAAATTATTTAAAAAAAATACAACATACCACATTTTCTACGCAAAGATTGAAATGACATATTGCAATCAATCAATCTCAACCATATTTCAGAAGCTCTGAAAAAATTTTAGTAAAGAAATATATCTAACTCTACTAAATGTAACACTTCTAAACTTATTTTAACAGAGACCACTTTCTCCTCCATAGAATACTAATGACAAAGATGAAGAGATTGAAGATTTTTATCAATTACAATCTGAAATAGATCAAAAAAGCAATCAAGAGGCATTAGTAACATCTCAAGAGTACATGTGATACACTGAAGATTCCCTTAAATCACACATAGTTTCCATGTTGCTGCATTTACTTATGTTAATTCTAGCAGTTACAGTGCTGCTCTACTCCTGGGTCTAAAATACAATGCAATAGCAAACAGATCTCACAGAAACATACTTATGGTATTACTGGAGAGGCTTCTTAGGGAAATTAATAGGTTATACTTCAGGTTGGAAGCAGAATACAACTCCTCAGGATAGTTGCCCAACCTTTTCCACAAGCACTTCAGCCTTCAGCCCTATGCTTTGTAGACAGAATAGGAAGAAGGATTTGGCCTTCCACCTCTGAAATAACAGGTCTTCGAAACCCTATGCACAGTAGAGCACACTTGGATTAAACTAACAGATATGGCACTGGAGGCTGAGCTCCTGTGTTAGGAAACAAAGGAGGAGGAACACTTATAAGGAGACACTTGTGACTGGAACCTGGAATGTGAGAAGTATGAATGTAGGAAAACTGGACATTGTTAAGAAAGAAATGGAACACATAAAGATTGACATAATGGACTTTGGCAAACTGAGATGGATTGGCACGGAACATTTTGAATCAGATAATCATCTGATCTACTATGCTTGAAATTGAAATTAAAAAGTAAGGAAAACTAGGGTGTATTCATAGTAAAAAAGATCATTTCTAGATCTATCCTGAAATACTGTGTTGTGAGTGACAGGATAATACCCATAAGCATATAAGCAAGATCTGTTAATCCCATTGTCATTCAAATATATGTACCAACAACCACAGCCAAAGAGGAGGAAACAGAAGATGTTGACCAACTTTTACAGTCAAAAATTCATTGAATATGCAACCAAGATGCATTAATAATAATAGTGGGTGACTGGAAGGCAAAAGTTGGAAATAGAGGAAGAGGATCAGTAGTTGAAGAATAGGGACTTGGTGACATATATGAGGCTGGAGGTAGAATGACAGAATTTTGTACCATCAATAATTTATTCATTGCAAATACCTTTTATAAGAAATAAAAAAAGATGACTATACACAAGGTCCACCCCTGATGAACTACACAGGAATCAGATATATTACATATGTAGAATCAATGGAGAAGCTCAGTATCACTAGGCCAAGTGCTGATTGTGGAACAGACCATCAACTACTCATACGCAAGTTCAAACTGAAGCTAAAGACATTTAAATCAAATCCACAAGAACCAAAATTTGACCTTGAGTTTATCCCATCTGCATTTAAAAAACCATTTCAGGAACAGGTTTGAGTCACTGAACACTAATGAATGGAGATCAAATGAGCTGTGGGAGGATATCAAGAATTACCATTCATGAAGAATACAAAAGGTCTTTACAAAGAAGTAAGAAGACCAAAATTGATGTCAGATGAGACTCTATATTGCACTACAGTGCCAAGAAGCCAAGGCAAAGGGAAGAACTTAATAAGTTAAGGGACTGAATAGAAGATTTCAAAGGGCAGCTTGGGAATACAAGGCTAAGTATTGTAATAAAATGTGCAAGGAGCTGGAGTTGGAAAATCAAAAGCATTGAACTCGCTCATTTCATAAGCTGAAGGAACTGAAGAACAAATTCAAGCCTCAAGTTGCAATACTTACAGATACTAAGGGAACACTCTCTTGAATGACCATGGAAACATCAAAGATGTAAGGAGTATACAGAGACAGTATCAAAATGAATTGGCTGACACAGAAGAATTTAATGAAACATCATATGACCAGGAGGCAATGGTGATGAGGGAGGAAGTTCAAGCTGCTCTGAAGGAACTGACAAAAACAAGGCCCCAGGATTGGTGGCATAACAACGAACATAGTTCAGCAAACAAATGCTGCCCTGGACAGGCTCATCAGGCTGTGCAGAGAAATCTGAAGAATAACTATTTGGCCAACTCATTGGAAGAGATCCATATTTATTCCCATTACAAGAAAGGGTGACCTGACAGATTGTAAAAATTATCAAACAATATCACTAATATCATAGGCATGCAAAATCTTGGTGAAGATTATCCAAAAATGGTTTGAACTCTATCAAATACAAGCTGGGTTTAGAAGAGACCAAGCCACTAGGGAAATAATTGTCTATGTCAGATATATCTTGACTGAAAGCAGAGTAGCAGAGAAATGTCTATTTGTGTTTCACTGACTGTTGTTAGGTGCCGTCGAGAAAAAAAATTAGCAAACCTATGAACAGTGGATCTGAAGCCCATAATATCCTGTGTCATCTTCACACTTTTTGACATTCTAGAGCCCACTGCGGTAGTCACTGTGTCAATCCACCTGGTTAAGGGTCTTCCTCCACTTTGCCAACCCTCCCCCCTTCCAAGAATCACTTTCCTCTCCAAGGAATAGCCCCTCCTAGCAACATGCCCGAAGTATGTGAGGTAAAGTCTCATCATCCTTGACTCCAAGAGCATTCTGGCTGTACCCTCTCTAAGACATATTTATTGTTCTTTGAGAAGTGCATGGAATGTTCAGTGCTCTTCTCCAACACTACAACTTAAAGGCATAAATTCTTTTCCTGTCATACTTATTCACTGTCTAGAACTCAGATGTATAGTAAGTATTAAAAAAGACCATGGCCTGAAACAGATGCATTTTAGTCCTCAAACACACATCATTACTTCTCAATTATTTGGAGAGGTCCCCAATGGCTAACTTTCCCAGTGAAATACATCTCCTTATCTCCTGACTGCTGGTACCAAGGGTGTTAATTTGGGATCTAAGTAAGATGAGGTTGTTGACATTATCAATCTATTCTACATCCAACATGATGTTGCATATTGGTCCAGTGGTAAAAATCTTTATTTTCTTGACATTATGTAATCCATGTTGAAGGTTGCATCCCTTGACCTTCTGCAACAAGTGCTTCAAATGACCTCCTTCCTTTCAGCAAGCAAGGTTGTGTCATCTGCATAAATGCAGGTTATTGATGATCCTCCCTCCAGTCCTGATGCCACATTCTTCTTCACAGAGCCCAGCTTCTCGAATAATTTGCTCAACATAAACAATTAAGTATTATAATGGAATGTGGAGAGAGCTGGAATTGGAGAATAAAATGGGAAGAACTCACCCTCCATTTCTCAAGCTAAGAGAACAGAAAAAAGATTTAAACCCCTATTCTCAATACTGAAAGAAGCTATGGGCAATATATTGAATGACCCAGAAAGTATAAAAAAAAAAGATGGAGGGATATACAGAAACACTATACCAAAAATAACCAAAACCAAACCAACGAACAAATTGACACTGAAAAATTTCAGGAAATAGCTTATAAGTAAGAGCCAATGGTAATGAAGGAGGAAGTGGAAGCTGCATTGAAGGCATTGGCCAAAAATAAGGCCCCAGGAATCAATGGGATACCAAATGACTTATTTCAATTAACAGATGCAGCCCTGAATGTGCTTACTAGTCTATGCCAGGAAATTTGGAGAACAGCTGTCTGGTAATTTAAAAGAGGTCCATATTTGTTCTCATCCCCAAGAAAAGTGATCCAACAGAATGTGAAAACTATTGAACAGTATTATTAACATCACATTCAAGTAAAACATGGCTAAAGTTCATTAAAAATGATAAAATAATAATTTTAGTGTCAATTAAAACTTTGAAAAACTATTTCAACCACAAAAGGAAAAAAAAGAAAAAAAAAGACTAGAACAGTATATATGATCTTCCAGAAGTTCAAGCAGGATTTAGAAGAGGCTGTGGCACCAAGGGTATAACTGCTGATGTTGGCACCAAGGGTATAACTGCTGATGTCAGATAGATCCTGGCTGAAAATAGAGAATTCCAGAAGAATGTCTATTTGTGCTTTATTGACTGTGCAAAGGTGTTTGTCTTCATGTATCATAACAAGTTGTGGCTGATACTGGGAAGAATGGGAATCCCAGAGCATTTACTGTGTTGATGTGAAACCTATACCTGAACCAGGAGGCTATTGTGTAAACGGAACATGGAAATATTGCATCGTTTAAAATTAAGAAGGGCCTGAATCCATTAATGTTGTATTCTCTCTTTGACTATGCAAAGGCATTTGACTGTGTAGATCAAAACAAATTCTGTGTTAAGAACACTCGATTGTGCTCAACTAAAACCTATACTTGGACCAGGATGCAGTCATCACAACTGAGCAAGGAAACACTGCATGGTTCAAAAACAGGAAAGAAATGCATTAAGGGATGCATCCTGTTTCCACACCTTTTCAATCTATATGCAGAATACTCCTCATTGTATCCTTCAATATTGGGACTTCAGGCTTAAATTTGTTTTTCCGCTCTCTCAGGCTGAGAAATGCTGAACAAGTTCTTCCCTTTTTTGCTCTCTAACTCTCTGGACATTCCATTATAATATTTTGCTTTGTCTTCTTGAGCTGCCCTTTGCAATCTTCTGATCTTCTGTTCAGCTGTTTTACTTCAGTTTCTTTTCCCATTATTTTGGCTTTTCAACACTCTAGTACAATTTTCAGATTTTAGTCTGACATCTACTTTCCTTTTTTCTTTCTCCTCCGTCTTTGTAATGAGCTTTTGTTCTCTTTGTGCATGATATCCTCCCACAACCCATCTAGTCACTGATCGCTGGTGTTCAGTGCTTCAAAACAATTATTAAGATGACTTTTAAATTCACGTAGAATAGGCTCCATATCATTATTTTGGTTCTTCTGGGATGATTTAATTTTGGTTGGCCTTATTTACGAATTTACTTCTATCCTGAAGTAAAATGTTGTGAGTGATAGGATATTATCCATATACACAGAAGGAAGACTTGTTACTAAGGCTATTTTCCAAATATAGCTATAGCCAAAGGGGAGGAAATTAGGAATGTTTTTCAAATCTTGCAGTTGAAAACTGACCAAAAATACAACCAGTATTCATCAATGATAACTGGTGACTGGAATGCAAAAACTGGAAACAAAAAAGAAGGAATGGAGTTGGGAAATATGGACTTGGTGACCAAAATGAGACTGGAAATAAAATGATCTGAATTTGTATGTTCAATGACTTATTCATTGCAAATTTTTATTTTATTTAAAAAAAAAAACCCATAAATAGTGACTTGATACACAGAATTCACCAGATGGACTGCATAGGAATCAGACTGACTACATCTGTGGAAAGAATCAATGGAGACTCTCAATATCAGTAATCAAAACTAGGCCAGGGGTGGATGGTGAAACAGATCAATTACTCATGTAAGTTCACTAATAGCATTATAGATTGACATTTTCAACTATTTCATTTATGTGGATCCACAATCAATACTCACAGTTACAGCAGTAAAGAAATAAAAAGATTTGGTGCATTGGGAAAATCATCTGTCAAAGACCTCACACCTAGATGCTGATGCAAAAAAGTCACTTTTAAGACTAAGGTGCACCTGGTCCACACATAGCCTTTTCTACTGTTTCCTATGCATCTCAAAGTTGGAAAATGAATAAGGATGAAAGAATTAGAGTACTGAACATGCCATGGACTAGGGAAAGAATAAGCAAGTTTGCCTTGGAAGAAATGTAACCAAGGTGTTCCTTAGAGAAAAGTGCAGTCAAACTTTGTCTCACATATTTTGTACATGTTGCCAGGAGGCACAGATCCTTGGAAAAGGATGTTAATTCCAGGTACAGTAGACGGTGAAAGAAAGATAAGAAGAACCTCAACAAGATGCACTGACACAGTTACTATACAATTCTGAGGATGATTCAGGTTAGGGCAAAGATTCAGATCTGCTCTTCAGATCTGAATCATAGCATCAGCATGAGCTATAGTCAATATTACCTCATATCAGTCTGAGCTGACTTGATGGCATCTAACAACCTATGAGCTTACACATCCCTGGAATACACTGAAAAACAGAATATAATTTGTATGTTCATTTTAATGGGTTTTCCCCCCACTGTAAATGTGTGAATTGCTAGATAACTCTATATATCTCTGGTTGTTATGTTATTATGTATATTTAGATTTTCAAAGCAGTCTAGTGCTGATCAAATGAAAGCCTATCTTTGGGTACTTCCAAACTGATAATCAGGAATAATTAAAATTATCCTGGGCAAACAGATGCTGTAATTTTTCTCTTGGGGGCATATCTGGCATCAAGAAAGAATCTGATGTATAAGACAATGCTATGATTTAAAATGTTTTATTCTTAAAACTGTTAATCTTCACAAAAAGCCTATTTACTCTTAACTTACACATTTATTTAATGAGTTAAATTATGGTAGTTATTTGCTAAAAGCATGCTTTTAAAATACTTGGTTATTCATATGGATAATCCATGGTTTTCTTACAACTAACTTGCAGGAAACCAGATATTCAAACACACACATATATTGAGGACAAAAAGCTATTTTACATATTTTAAGACAAATGATACTAAAAAAACCCCAAACACATCAATGACAAATGTTTTGATTGGCTAGTCTTTAAAAAGAATCTCATTCCATTAATTTAATTATTGTTGTTTGTTTTTATATATCAATTAGCTTTAACCAACTCGTAGCTGACCTTCCAGGGGGTTTTCAAAGGCAGTCTATTGCAGAAAAGGAGAATGCCCATATTTCTACCCTGAAGCAGTTGGTGGATATGAACAACATACTTTTGGGGATGATTTCCCTGGAAAAGGAAATCATGACTGGAAGGGTAGAGGGACAGCAAAAGTGAGGAAGAGCCGGTATAAGATGGACTGGCACATTAACTGGGGTAATGGGGGTAAGTGTGTCCAAGTCAGTGAGATTGACTCAGGATAGGGCAGGGTTCAGAACTATTGTGCAGAGCATTGCTTTGAGACGCAGGAGACTCGATGGCACATGACAACAACATTATTCCTTACACTCCCATTTTGTATCTTAAGAAATCTAACATTACAGAAGCTTTTTTATTACCTTCACTATATTTTTATGTCTTCAGCCTAAAAATAATTTGGGAAGGAAAAAAGGGTTCATTTTCTGATTTTCTGTCATTATAAACCACATAATCAATTAGAAGAGAGTTATGTCTATTCACTATCAATATACAATGAAAGAATTAGATACTGTAATTTTTTTAAAATCATAGTTTTATTCTTTAGTTCAGTGTGCTAAAAACGGATGGCAGGAAAAAAACAAAGACCTTTGAAAAGTTTGGAAAAGTTAAAAAGAACCAAGTAGATTTAAACATTAATATAATTAATATCTCCCAATGCCCATGAGAAACTACTTTACACAAATATGTATTAGTTTCTTATATAAAGTTAATGAAAAAGAGCTTTGTAGGACTTATGTATTCAAGACACAATTTCTGTACATACGTATTCTTATATTTTCTAATTTTTTTCTTGTATAACTTGATATACAAATGCAACACTCATCTACTAGTTAAACAAGTATTTCATATGTTCTCAATAAACAAGTATGACAGTAAGGGCCTGGAAAACTCAAGAAGCAGAAATACCATCTCTTTTTTCAAGCACTTTGCAAACTGACCCTGGAGGTAAGGTGCATAAGTAAAGGGAAAATGTGTTAAATACTAGATGATATACTCAATGGTCTAAAGGCTTAAAAATGAAAGGGAGATTGTTCTTACAGATACTAGAAAAGCCGGGTAGAAGAGGTGACTCGTAAAGGAACAAGTATAAAAAGCAGGGTAGATAAAGAATTTTCAAGCAGAAAGACTGAAGTGAAGGCAAGGCATCTGAAGGAATGAGATGTAGTTGAAGAATCTCAGTAAGTATAATTTTTGGTCATGGAAAATAATTTTCTTCGAAAGAGAGGAAAAAAATGATGGTGATATATAATGGGAATATGACTGGTGATAAATTAATTAAGAATGAACAGTGATGTCAATGTGACTAGAGACACCAAGTCTACGGTGTTGTAGCTTCAGAACAACTTGGCTAACCATTACGGAAACACACACTCTCATCAGCATGGTCAATTATAATTGCTAAATAAAATTACATTGAGCAAGAAACACGCCTGTAACAAACCCTGTTCTTTCTATGGTTTATCAAAATTAGAACTAATTCTATTCAGATGCATGACATTTTAAAAGATCACTTTATCTTATCACTAAATCAAAAGAAGTTATCTACTTGGGAATTAAGAGAAATAGAATTTTTGTCATCCAGTCTATAAAATTACTAATAAGAAACACACAATTGATTAAAAACTGTGACTTTATGGAAAAATATTCTGAAGCTCTGTCTGACGTACTTTGGGCATGTTGCAAGGAAGGACCAGTCCTTGGAGAGCGACATTATGCTTGGGAAGGTGCAGGGACAACTTAAGAGAGGAAGATCCTTGATGAGACAGATTAACTCAGTGACTAGGGAGATTGGGGTAGGTGTGTCAGAGATAATAAGGTTGGCTCAGGATGGAGAAGAGTTCAGAGCTCTTGGATATAGGGTCACTATTAGTCGCAAGCGACTGGACGGCACATCGTAACAGTAACAACAACAACAATATGTTGTGTCATTTAGTCCACTGCAACTCTTAGTGACCGTATGTGTATTGGCATTGAACCTTGCCCTATCCTGAGCCAGTCTCACTGACTCTATTTACTGTGTCAATCCATCTCAACCAGAGCCCCACTCTCCTGTGCTATCATGCATCCACCCTTCCAAGTACAATGTCCTTCCCTAAAAATTGGTCCCTCCTGGCAACATGCCCAAAGTAGGTGAGCCAGAGCTTCAAAATTGTTGCCTCTTAGGAGAAACTTGGTATCACCCTCTTCAGGACAGACTATTCTACTGCCAGGAATATACTCCAGGGAAATTAGAACTGAGACATAAATGGGTATTTGTACACCAACACTCATAACAGCATTATTCACAATTGCAAGAACAAGGAAACAGCCCAAATGTCCAACCATAATCAAATGAATTGAGAAACAGTGGTTCATGCACACAATGGAACACTATGTAGCACTCAGGAGCAATAATTTCTAAAAGTACTACACAACTTGGAAGAGCCTCGAAAGAATTACACTGAGTGGATTAACTCAGTCTTATAAGGCCAAACATTGCTTAAGACCATTACTGTAAAAACAGAAGGATAACTAGTAAAACCTGTATAAATGTGTAAGGGGGGGAGGTGTGAGAATGGATAGGGAGGAAATGACAGGGTTGCATAATTTGGTAGGTGGAGGGAGGGGGTAAAGGATCCAGTGGGGACCTGCAAAGACATCGTAATGGTGGGCATAGTTCAATGGTGATTAACTTTATTAAACACAATGTATTAGAATGATTGTGTGAAACACAATGTAAATGAAGGAAAGTGTAAAACACAATGCATATTAATTTAGTATGCAAACCAATATAAGCAATTTTTTTAAAAGCATTGCTTTTTTAAATTTTTCAAAGAATATGCCTTTTCCCTATGGAAATGATTTTTATTTCACTCGCAGAAATCTTAACACAGTGTCATGCCGTAGATTTTGACTCATAGTGATCCTGTAAGACAGAGGAGATTTGCCTCAGGGCGGTGTTCCAAGGTTATAAATGTCTATGGCAATAGGAAACTGACTGCTTCATCTTTCTCCCAATGAGTATCAGCTGGATTATAATGGATAAATTTTCAGCTAGTAGCTCAGTGCTTAATCCATTTCACCTCTAGGAGTCATTTCATTACTTTTTAAAAAGTTATTTCTATTGAAAATGACATTTTATAAAATAGAATTAATATAATTTAATTACTATAAGGCAAACAATGGGAAAGTCAAAGGGATATTTAAAAGGTTCTTTTTAATTAGATTTGAAACTTAACTCTGTAGATAATGAATACCACAAAATGCTCTAAAATTTTTAACAGAAAAACCACTAGGTAAATCTCAATTAATGATTAATTTTAAGAACTATTTTACAAAGGGTTTCCAAAAATTTCGTGTGCTATTTCAGTATAAAACTTTGCCCAAATTCTTTTGAATCCAGCTTGATTTTCTTACAGTTCTCCATCCATGTACCATTATAGCTGTTTTTATAATCCTTTTGGCTAAAAACAGAGAATACGAAAAAGAGATCTACTTGTGTTTACTGACCATGCAAAGGTATTCTACTGTATATGGATAACACTTAGAAGAATGGGATTCCAGAACACTTCATTATGCCCAACTGTATACAGACTAGTAGGCAGTCATTTGAACAGAACAAGAGCATACTTGTTGTTATGTGCCGTCGAATTGTTTGCGACTCATAGCGACCCTATGTACAACAGCCCTAAACCCTGCTCTATCCTGCGCCAACCGCACTGCCTCTGACACACCCATCCCGATTACCCCAGTCACCGAATCAATCCATCTCATAGAGGGTCTTCCCCTCCTGCGCTGTCCCTCCACCCTCCCAAGCATGATGTCCCTCTCCAAGGACCTGTCTCTTCTTACATGTCCAAAGTATGTCAGACGAAGCCCCAGAATCCTTGCCTCCAAGGAGTAGCTTAATCCTCTCCAGGATGAATCTGTTTGTTTTCCTGGTAGTCCATGGTACATTCAGAAAGTCTGCTGTTAGGGACCTCTCTAAAGTACTCAGGAGCAACGGTGTGTCTCTGGAGACTAAGGTGTGCCTGATACAGGCCATGTTCTTTGCAATCGCTTGTTATGCATCAGAGAGTTGGACAATGACTAGGGAGGACAGAAGAGCATACTACAACGCTTAAATAAGGAAAGATACGCATAAAGTTGAAGCTTTTCACTACGCACAGAAAATGTGTATACTCAGTCAATCATCTGGGAAGCTATGACTAAGAAGAAATGTGGCATCAGGTTCTGAGGAACACTCAACAACCAAGTGATATTTAGGTATCTAAAGAGGATTTGAAGTACTTATTGAAGAAGACAGAAGACTACAGTCTTACACCTCAATATAATGAAAACAAAAAATCTCCACAAATGCAATATCATGATGAATGAAGATTAGATGGAAGCTGTTAAGTATTTCATTTAATTTGGATCCATACTCAACACCAATGTTCAAGAAATGTAACTACATATTACGCAGCCTTGCCCTCAAGGACCTGGTGAAAGTGCTAATAAGTAAAGTGCCATGTATAGCCTAAAGTGTGTCCATCTTAAGTCATCGTACTTTAAATTGCTCCATTATCATGTGAAAGCTGGATAATGAATAAAGAAGACTAAAGAACTGATGCCTCTTAATTATGCTTTTAGTAGAGAGTACTGAATACACCACAGACAAATTTGTCTTGGAAGAAATGTAGCCAGAGATGTCCATAGGAGCAAAAGATATGAGGCTACATTTCACATAATTTGGACATGTTATTATCAAGAGGGGCCAGTCCTTGGAAAATGACATCATGTTCAGAAAGGTGGCAGGTCAGAAACAGAGAAGACCTTCACTGAACTGGGATGACACACTGACAGTGATGGGCTCAAGCACAGTTGCGATTTCCAAAGATGGCACTGAATTAGGCAAGAGTTTCAACTGCTTTTCCAGAGAGTCACTGTGATGGCACCTAACAACAATGCAACATAGAACTTGTCATTTTGCAACTGTGAAGAACAAATTTTAGGAAGTTTGGATCCAGGGAAATTATGAAATTTACATTGTTAGATTTGCCTCACTAATCAGAGAGTTGGACAATGACTAGCGAGGACAGAAGGAGAGTTGATGCCTTTGAGCTGTGGTGCTGAAGAAGAGTACTGAATGCACCATGGACTGCCAGGAAAACAAACAGATTCACCTTGGAGAGGATAAAACCAAGCTACTCCTTGGGGGCAAGGATTCTGGGGCTTCATCTGACATACTTTGGACATGTTGCCAGGAGGGACGGGTCCTTGGAGAGGGACATCATGCTTGGGAGGGTGGAGGGACAGCGCAGGAGGGGAAGGCCCTCTATGAGGTGGATTGATTCTGTGACTGGGGTAATCGGGATGGGTGTGTCAGAGGCAGCGCGGTTGGCACAGGATAGAGCAGGGTTTAGGGCTGTTGTACATAGGGTCGCTATGAGTTGCAAACGACTCGACGGCACATAACAACAACAACAACAACAACAACAACAACACCAATCTCGTTCTTATTCACAAGATATCCTCAAATCATTCACTGTGGCCTGTACCATATATACCTATGCATCTCTACTCTATCTGCAACTTTCTATGCATTTCTTTTCACCGGATTCTCTCTCTCCCTCCTCTTATTGTTGTCAGAATCAACCCACAGCTGACCCCTGCGGTGCGTTTTCAGAAGCTGTAAACTGAATGGGAGGAGATTGCCCATCTTTCTCAGAACAGCTGGTGGATTTGAACTGCCTCTGGGCTGGCAGGACAACTCCCATATACACTAGGCCACAGAGCTCCCACAAAATGTCAATAACCTTGTTAACAGATTTTTCCCACCTTCATAGGTACTGCCCCAGTATTCAGTTTTGTTCTCTTTAAAAACAAACAAACAAACAAACCCCAAAAAACCACATATTGACTACCGAGCAGCTATCATAGAGGAAAGCCACAAATAAATTGAGATAATCTGATAAATGAACTGAAATTAAAACAAAACCACAAAATCAAAACTCAACCTACTGCCAATCAGTGAGAAATGACCATAGTTGATCCTCTGGTAGGTTTCTGAGGGTACAAATTGCACAGGTGGATTACAAATCAGAAATGTATTCATTTAAAAAGAGAAATCTAGCTACCTTAATCTAAAGAAATAAATCAACAAGTGCTCTTTAACAAAGAGCAGATAAAATCTGAAAGCTGATTCATTTGCCTGACCCAACAATCCTGTGGATAAGCATTGTCTGGGCTATAGGTAAATCTATTAAGAAGTTTTTATATAAGAAAATTATTGTTATTATACTAGAGACATACAAACTTTTCACTATTCTCTCAACACAAGATAAATAACAATATAGGAAGAAACTTTAGACAAATTTTAGACAAAATGAACAACAAAAATGTTTTTTAAATTTCATAAACTTAATTGTGTTTTAGTGTGCATTGTGAGAAATAATGATATAATTCATGAGCTGAAAAGTTAACCATCTATTTGATGGTGAAATGTAAAAACGGAGGAGGGGTGGTAAGTGAACTCAATGTCCCAAGAACATGAGGCGTAACTAGAAATTGTTGTTGTTGTTGTGAGGTGCTGTCAATGACACTAAGAACCACAGGTCTGAACTCTGTCCTATTCTGTGTCCTCGTCATAGTCTTTAACATACTCCTTTGCTATAGTCACTCTATCTATCCACCTGGTTGAAGGTCGTCTTCTCCTTTGCCATCCCTCCACCTTTCCAAGCGTGAAGTTCCTCTCCAAGGAATAAGCTCTCATAGCAACATGCCCAAGGTATGTGAGATAAAGTTTCATCATGATTACCCTCGAAGGAACATTCTGGCTGCACTTTCTCCAAGACTTATCTGCTTGTTGTTTTGGCAGTCCATGGGTTATTCAGTCGTCTTCTCCAACACAGCAACTCAAACTCAATTCTTCATCTTTATTCACTGTCCAGTTCACAGATGCACAGCAAGTTACTGAAAAGACCATGCCCTAAATCATCACTGTGCCTCAATAATTTGGACATGTCTTTGACAACAGACTTTTCAAATTCAACACATCTCCTGATTTCTGGACCACTGGTACCCAGGTACTGATTGTGGATCCAAGGAGAATGACGTCATTGACAGTCTAAATCTTTTTTCCACCTATTATGATGTTATCTATTGGTCTAGTGGCTGCTAAAAAGTTTGTTTTCTTGACACTGAGATGTAATCCATATTGAAAGCTGCAGTGTTTAACCTTCTGAAGAAAATGTTTGAAGTCCTTCTCTGAATAATGAAGGTATTGATGAGTCTTTATACAATCCTGATGCCATCTTCCTCATAGAGTTTAGCTTCTCAAATAATTGCTCAGCAAATACAGGTTAAATAGACAGGGAGCAAGGATACAATGCTGTGGCACACCTTTCCTAATTTTAAACCATGCAATGTTCCCTTGCTTGGTTTGGACAACAGTTTCTTAATCTAGGTATAGATTTAATATTAGCACAATTAAGAATTTTGAGATTCTCATTCTCCTCAGTGTTAGCCATAATTAGTTATAATTCACAGTCAAAGGCCTCTGAATAGCCAATAAAGTGGAAATAGACAAATAGACATTCTTCTGTTATTCTTTTCTCTCAGTCAGGATACATCTGACACTACCAATGATATTCCTGGTACCACGGCCTATTCTAAATTAAGTCTAAACAACTGGCAGTTCCCTTTCTATGTACTGTTTCAGCTATTTTTCAATCATCTTCAGCAGTATTTCGCTTGCATGTAATGTCAGTGACATTTTTTTATAATTTCCAGCTTTTGTGGGAATAGGAACAAATATCCATCTCTTCCAGTCAGTTGGCCAAGCAGTTGTCCTCCAAATTTTCTAGCATAGACTGGTGAGAACATCCAGGGATGCATCTGTCATTTGAAACATGTCAACTGGTATCCCACTGATTCCTTACACCTTATTTTTTGTCAAAACCTTCAGTGCAGTTTGAAACTAGAGATTAATTTTTTAAAAAATCTTGGTTTGTTAACGTTTCAAAGCTCATCAGGTGATTTTTTATATTATTAGTATTTTAAAAATTTTAAAAAACCTACCCAAACCAATATCCAAATGTCTTGTACTTATGTTTTTCATAATTACATGTCTAGAGCAAGTAAACCTACTTATAAGGATCACTTCATGGGGCTCTGCTGGAGTACTATCTAAGGAGTTGCCTCTCTGAGGATTTTTAATATACTAACAGCTCTGTGGGGGATTGGCATTCTCCTCTTGTTGAATTTATAGCCTCGAAAACCCAATTGGTGGGGGGTATTAGCTATGAGTTGGTTCTGACTCAAGGGCAATTACTTCAGAAGTTTTGTTTAATTTTCTAGCTAAATTTTTTAATAAAATTAAAGAAAATAACGATAGATAGGTATACTATAATGGTAGTGATTATAATACCCAAGGAAGAATATATTTATATGTCAATACTGAGCAGAGATGGTAATTCTGCCTTTTAAGTAAAGTAATAGGAAACACATTTTTTAAATTGTAAATTTATGAAAAAGTAATTTTCTTGGGATGTTACTGTACAAATCAAAGCAGTAAGTATTACAAAAGAATAAAAATTGGATTTGTTTGTATGAGAGAGAAAAAAATTAAGAAGAATTTAGCCATCCTTAAACTAATTTAGAAAATTCCTGAGTTTCCAAAAGTGCTAGATGAGATTTTAAACAAAGACACTGGAAAATTTCATTTTAATAGATAAAAATTAAACAGACACTTTCCACTAATTTTTCAGTCAAAAACCTGACAACTTTAAGCCTTAATAATGTGCTTTATAAAACATCTAAGTGACGAAGATTGAGTTAGCACATAATCACTGTATATCACATAGTACTGAATATACTCAAAGTACTTGAAATGTGGTAAGTATGAAATAAACATTTACAAAATGAATAAATACAGCATTTAACATTGTATTTTCTTAGGGAGAATTAACAGTATTATCTATTGAAAGATGGGGAAGCTCCTCCCTTATGATTTCCAGCCTCTGAAAACTTACTGGAAGGTTTGCTAGGGGTCTCTTCCAACTCGACAGCCCTAATAACAATACTGACTATAACCGGCAAAAGAATACATCAATCTGTATTAGATGAAGTATAACCAGGATGCTCCTATGGAAACAAGGATGGTGAAACTTCATCTCACAGACTGTGAGTATGCTATCAGAAGACACTAGGCTTTGGAAAAGGACATCATACTGTGCAAGGTGGTGTTGCTGTTGAGGTATAAGTCATAGCTGAACAACACGCCTGAACCTGTGTCCTCATCATCTCTGACACATGAGTGAACTGCTCTAGTCATAGTGTCAATCCATCTTGTTGGCAAACCGTCCTCTCTCTTACTGACCTTTTATCTTTCCAAGCAAGCTGTTCTATTCTAAGGACTATCCTCTCCTAGCAACATGTCTGAAGTATGAGAAACGAAGCTTCTCAAACTTCAACTCCAAGAAATACTATGGTTGTCCTTTCTCCAAAAGGTTTGGTCTTTTGGAAGTTCATGGCATATTCAGCACTCTTGTCCAACTCCACAATTTAAAGGCATAAATTCTTCTTCTGTCACTTTTATTCACTGTGCTGCTTTCAGATACATAGAAAGTGATTGTAAAGACCATGGCTCGAATCAGGTGCTCCACAGTCTTAAAACTGACATCATTGTTCCTCAGCAATTTGGAGACGTCCCTCACTGTGAATTTTACTGACACAATGTCTCCTGATATCCTGACTGTTAGTTAGTACCAAGGGTGTGGATTGTTGATCCAAGCAAGATGGTATCATTGACCACTGCAATCCTCTCTCCATCTATCATGATGTTGTTTATTAGTCCAATGAAACCTTTGTTTTTTAACAATGAAATGTAATTCATATTGAAGGCTTCTGTAGATATTCCACAGCCAAGTGTTTCAAGTCCTCCTCACTTTTAGCACACAATGTTGTGCCATCTGCACAATGCAGACTGTTGATGAGTCTTCTGATAATACTGATGCCACATTCTTCTTCACATAGTCCAGTTTTGAAATCTATTTGCTCAGCGTAAAGATTAAATAAGTATGGAAAAAGGATACATCCTTGATGCATTTCCTTCCTCATTTAAAATCATGTTGTGTTCCCTTGATCCATTTAGACAGCAGTTACTTGATCTAGGTATATGTTTTGCATGGGCATAATTAAGTGCTTTGGAACTCCTATTGCTTTCAATGTTAGTCATAGTTTCTTATGATCTGCAAAGTAAAAATCCCTTGCATAGTTAATAAAACACAAACAGACATTCTTCTGGCATTCTATGTTTTCAACCAGGGTCCATCTGACATCAGCAATGATACCCATGGTGTCATGAACTCTTCTAAATTCCACTTGAACTTCTGGCAGTTCTTTATCAATGTACTGTATGTACTAGCCGGTTTTGAATGACCATAGCAGTATTTTGCTTATATGTGATATTAGTTACATTGTTGTTATATGCTGGCAAGTTGCTTGAGACTCATAGTGACACTATGTAAAACAGCCCAGAAACCTGCTCTATCCTGTGCCAATTTTACTGTTTCTGACACATTACCCCAGTCACTATCAATCCATCTCATTGATGGTTTCCCTCTCTTTCTCCATCCCTCCACCCTTCCAAGCATGATGTCCCTCTCCAAGGACTGGTCCCTCTTTGCAACATGCCCAAAGTACATCAAACAAAGTCTCAGAATCTTTGCTTCCAAGAAACAGCATGTCTTCACCTTCTCAAGTACTGAGTGGAAAGAACCTAAGTATCTGTGTAGTGTAACTATAGAAACACAGGGTTGTTGTTAGGTTCTGTCAAGGACTCCCTGATTTTATAGAAATTTATCACAAAGCTTTTCTCTTATGGAGCTTCTGGGTAGATTTAAACTTGTTGTTGTTATTAGGTGCCACTGAGGCATAGACAACTCATAGCGACCCTATGAACGAAAGTCCTCAATACTTGCTTGACTTTCATCTTCTCTCCAGGTTCACAGCATTTCCAGAGGCAAGCTATTTACAGATGTGGATGCCACTCCTGCTTCCAAGCTTGTTTTAACTGGGAAGCTCCACCAAACACTGCCCACCATGGGTAGCCATTATCGCATCTGACACACCACTGCCACAGTGTTCAGCTTCACAGCGACACAAGTTACCACTGTACAGCAAGTGGACACACCAGGGCTATAATACCCAGAAGAATGTTTGTCCAAATACAATTAAAAATAGGCCTAAGGGCCATGGATTAGAGTCACTTACCTTTGGTTTGGTAGCATCACTTTCTGTCCGCTAGGCCAACTGGTCTCTCTATCCGTTGTTAAGTGCCATTGAGTTGTAGATGACTAACCTTTTATTTACCAGACAAGCATGGAACTATTTTCATCACCAGCTCTTTAGAACCAAACAAAGCCAGTTGTTGTTGATTTTAACTATGATAACCCATGCGTTAGAGGAGAATAGTCACCACAGGATCTGCAATGGCTGTTAGCTTTCAAAAGTAGACTGTCAGGACTTTCTTCCAAGGTGCACCTGAACCACCAACTCTACTGTTAACACTTGAACGCTTTGAACTGATTTGTATCACTTGGGGACAAACAGAAACATGTTGTTATTGTTAGGTGCTATCAATTCTAGTATGACTCATAGCAACCCTATCAACAACAGGTCTGAACCCTGTTCTATCCTGTGCCATCCTCACACTACACACAGGAGCCCAAAGCAGTAGTCACTGTGCCATATACCTGGTTGAAGGTCTTCCTCTCCTTCACTGACCCTTTACCCTTCCAAACATAATGTCCTTCCTACAAGGAATAAACATGCCCAAAGTATGTGAGACAAAACCTCATCATTCGTGTCTCCAAAGAGCACTCGGGCTACACCTCCTCCAAGACATGTCTGTCTGTTCTCTTGGCCGTACATGAGATGTTCAGTGCTCTTCTCCAACACCACAGTTCAAAGGCATCAGTTCTTCTCCTGTCATTCTATTCATTGTCCAGTTCTCAGATGCATAGCAAGTAATCAGAAAAACCACGGAATGAAATGATGCACCATAGATCTCAAACTAATATCATTACTCCTCAAAAATTTGGAGCAGTTCTTAACTGTAGATTTTCCCAGTGCAATGCATCTCCTTACTGACTGACTGCTGTTATCAAGGATATTAACTGTGGATCCAAGTAAGGTGAAGTTGTTGACAGTTTCAATCTCCTCTCCATCCATCATGATACTCCGAATAGGTCCAGTGGTAAGAATCTTTGTTTTCTTGACATTGAGATGCAATTCACATTGAAAGCTGCATTCCTTAATCTCATGCAACAAGTGATTCAAAAGAAATATAGTAAACAAATAAAATCCCATACCATCAAATAACTAATAGCAGCCCTACAGGACACACCTGATTGAATTTTGTATTTTCTTAATTCATTGCAAATACCTGTTTGAAAAGACATAAATGACAATTTCACACATGGACCTCACCTGATGGGCTGCATAGGAATCAGACTGACTGTGGAAGAAATCACTGGAGAATTTTAATAGCTGCAGTTCAAACTGGGCCAGTGACGAATGTGGGTCAGACCATCAATTATTCATGTGCAAGTTCAAGCTTAGGCCAAAGAAAATGAAAATAAGTCCATGAGAACCTAGAAACGACCCTAAATCTATTCTACCTGAATTTCAAGATCTTAAGAACAGATTCGAGGCACTGAAAACCAATTATCAACAACTGGGAGTATTGTGGGATGGAAGACATCAAGGATATCATCCATAAAAAAAGCAAAAGGTCATTATAAAGAAAAAGTGGAAAACCCCCAACAAACCAAAATGGATGTCTAAAAATTGCATTAGAGAATCAAGGAGCCAAGACAAAGGGAAAATATGCCAAAGTAAAAGAGCTGAGCATATTTTAAAGGGCTGCTCAAGAAGACAAGAAGACACTCTATTATAACAGAATGTGCAGAGAGCTGGAATTGGAGAATAAAAAGGGAGTAAGTTGTACTGCAGTTCTCAGACTAAGAGAATTGAAAAACAAATTAAAGCCTCGAGTTACAATATTGAAGGATGCTAACAGATTTGAGGCCTTGAGCACCAATGAGCGTAGACCAAATGAGCTCTGGGACGATACCAAGAAAATCATCCATGAAGAATGCAAAAGATCATTACAAAGGCTGAAAAAGAAGAAAAGACCAAGATGGATGTCAGATGAGACTCTGAATATTGCATTAGAGCGCTGAGAAGCCAAAGCTAAAGGATGAAA
>NW_006399832.1:11525707-11544496 GCF_000299155.1 Elephantulus edwardii | reverse complement strand
AAATTTCCCTGGAGTCAAGGATTCTGAAGCTTCATCTGACATATTTTGGGCATGTTGCAAGGAGGGACTGGTCCTTGGAGAGGGACATCACGTTTGGCAGAGTGGAGGGGTGGCGAAGGAGAGGAAGACCTTTGATGAGATCGATCGATTCTGTGACTAGAGAGGTGGGAATAAGTGCGTTTGAGATTGTTAGGTTGGTACAGGACAGAAGAGTGTATAGAGCTCTTGTACATAGGGTCACTATGAATTGCAAGCGACTTGATGGCACATAACAACAACATGGGCAATATTTTGAATAACCCTGAAAGCATCAAAAAGAGATGGAGATAAAACGCAAAAAGAATGTATGAAAAAAAATTTAACTGAAATGGAAAAATTTCAGGAAGTACCATATGACCAGGAGCCAATGGTAATGAAGGCAGAAGTGGAAGCTGCAGTGAAGGCACTGACAAAAAATAAGGACCCAGGAATCAATGGGATAGCAATAGACTTATTTCCATTAACAGATGCAGCCCTGGATGAGTCAGCAGTCAAAATGCCATGAAATTTGGAGGACAGTTGTCTGGCCAATGCATTGAAAGAAATCCATTTTTTCCATTCCCAAGAAAGGAACCGAATGTGGAAACTATGGAACAGTATCATTAATATACTATGCAAAGACCTTATATAATATACTATGCTGAAGATCATTAATAAATGGCTATAAGAGGACATAGATAAGGAACGGCCAGCAGTTCTATCAGGATTTAAAAGAGGCTGTGACACTAGGGATATTACTGCTGATGTTACATGGATCCTGGATGAAAATAAAGAATGCATTGTTGTGCTCTACTGACTATGTCAAGTCATTTGTGTGGATCAAAGTTACGGCTAACATTGAAAGAATAGGAATACAAGAGCACTTAATTATGCTCATATAAAATCTATACCTAGACCAGAAGGCTGTTGTGTGAACAGAGTAAGGGAACACTACTACATGGTTTAATATTAAGAAGGGAGTGCATCAGAGTTTTATTGTCTTTCTATACCTATTCAATCTATATGCTGAGCAAATTATTCATGAAGCTGGACTCTATGAAGAGGAATGTGGCATTAGGATCAGATGGAGACTCATCAATAACCTGCATTACGTAGATGAACAACCTTGCATGCTGAAAGTGAAAAGGATGTGAAGCACTTGTTGCAGAAGATTAAAGGATACAGCCTTCAATATGGATTGCATCTCAATGTCAAGAAAACAGATTCTTAGCACTGGGCCGACAGGCAATATCATGATAGATGGAGAGGAGATTGAAACTGTCAACAAATTTATCTTACTTGGATCCACAATTAAAAACCTTAGCATAAGGAGACAGGAAATCAGAACATATTACACTGAAAAAGTCTGCAGTTAGAGACTTCTTCATATTATGAGAGTAACGATATCAGTTTGAGGACTAAAGTGTGTTTGATTCAGATCACAGTCTTTCAGATCACTTGCTATGCATCTGATAGCTGGACAATGCATAAGTACGAAAGAAGAAAAATTTATGCCTTTGAGCTGTGGTGTTGGAGAAGAGCACTGAACTCTCCGTGGACTGCTAAAAGAACAAAAATTAAAAATGTTCCTTTACCAGTCAGATCTGATTTGATGGTACACGCACACAAAAATTAAAAAAAAATAATAAATTAAAAATGTTTGGAGAGGATGTAGCCTGAGTGCTCTTTGGAGGCAAGGATGATACATCTTTGCTTCACATATTCAAACATATTGCTAGGAGGGGCTATTACTTGGCTGGAGTAAGGTAGAAGGCTGGAGAAGGAGAAGAAAGCTCTTGACCAGGTGAATTGATACATGGACTGCTGCAGAGGGCTCTAATGTGTTAGGAAGTATCAGGATGGACAGGGTACAAATCTTTTGTTCATCAAGTTGTTACAGGTTGTACTCGACTTGATGACACTCAACAACAGGACAGAGCAAACGAGACTCAAACAATTTGCAAAGTAGTTAATATGTACAGAAGGAGACTGCCTCATCTTTCTCGTATACAGTGGCCGATTAGTTCTAACAACCTGACCTTATAGTTAACCAACTAATTCTTCAACAACAGTGATACCAGTCCTCCTCTGAAACACTGGAAGTGCTAAGTAAATGGTAGCTTTTGTTAATGATACTACTATTACCATTACCACAAATGTATAGCCTCTGTATCACAAAGAGTATACCCTGGAGCATCATATCAGAGAGTTACTAATGTTGCATGAGGAGTACTCCTCGTTACTCTGGGCATAAAACAACGAGAAGATATCAGAAAGAAAAGCAAATGGTGAGAGCCAATAACGTCAGAGAAGAACTCCAGCAGGAAGCTACTTTCAGACATTTTAGACATAAGGTTGATTAGCTGAGAAAGGAAACTGAAATTCACACAGACAGACCGATTCATAGTCCACAGGTCCCCAGTGACACATTTAGATTTCAGTCAGGATGTGTTATGCCAAATTTCTCCCTCCAGAGCCTCACCCTGCTATGAATATTACCTTTATAACTAGAAGTTGAAGAATTAATGCCAAGGACAGGGGTACCAGACTAATATCACTTCTGATTTATAGAAACTTTGTAAAAAAGTTACAGGCCCTGTGTTAAGCCATGTTTTCAGCTTTTATAAATCAGCCGGCACATTCCAGCAGGGTGGAGTGACAGTAGAGTGAATCACAGACCTTGCCTGCCTCCGCCCCTCTGAACAAAGCTCAAAGGAATTGTCAGCCAGACCAGGAAACAGCTCAGAATGACAAGAACATGCATACAGTTCTCAACTGAATTTATTACTTTTAATTTACCAAGGCTATTGTGATGAAACAAACAACCCCCCTTTGATTAATATTAATTTGTTGCACAATATAGTACAACTGCCAATTTCTCTTTGGTTGTTAAACATTTCCCAAAAGTATGAACAATTTAGAATGATTCTGCAAGACGTTTACATTTTTTTAAAGACATTTACTTTTGATTACTTGTTTCTGCTAACTAGTAGGTCAAAGCAGGCTGTGAAAGTACTATATAGAGAGATTCCACAAACTGCGCAATAATGCATTTATTCACAAAATAATAGAAACCTCTGTATTCTCTCTGTGTATCAATTCTTATCTACCCATCTATTTGTTAAACTTTTACAATTTTTTGTCTACTTTTATTTGCAATGGTGTCACTCTGGAGACTAAGGTGCATCTGATACAGGCTATGGTCTTTGCAATCACTTGTTATGTATCGGAGAGTTGGACAATGACTACGGAGGAGAGAAGGAGAATTGATTTGAGCTGTGGTGCTGGAGAAGAGTATTGAATATAACATGGACTGCCAAGAAAACAAACAGATTCATCCTGGAGAGGGTTAGACCCGGCTGCTCCTTGGAGGCAAGGATTCTGGGGCTTCATCTGAGATACTTTGGACATGATGTAAGGAGGGACAGGTCCTTGGAGAGGGACATCATGCTTGGGAGGGTGGAGGGACGGTGTAGGAGGGGAAGATCCTCTATGAGGTGGATTGATTCAGTGACTGGAGTAATTGGGATGGGTGTGTCAGTGGCAGTGCGATTGGCAAAGGATAGAGCAGGGTTTAGGGCTGTTGTACATAAGGTTGCTATGAGTTGAAAGCGACTTGATGGCACATAACAACAACAACAACAACTTTGACTTGGTACCAGCAGCTAGGAAATGAAAAGTTGGATTGAATTGGGAAATTGAGCTGTCAGTGACCTCTCCAAAGTATTGAAGAGCAACAATGTCAGTCTGGAGACTAAGATACAACTAAGGTACACCTGATACAGGCCATAGTGTTTGTAATTACTTACTATGCATCAGAGAGCTGGACAATGACTAGAGATGATAAAAGGAGAAATGATGCCTTTGAGCTGAGGTGCTGGAGAAGAGTATTTAATATACCATGGACTGCTAGGAGAACAAACAAGTTTGATCTGGAGAGGGTGAAGCCAGGCTGCTCTGTGGAGGCAAGGATTCTGAAGCTTTGTCTAACATACTCTGGACATGTTGCAAGGCAGGAACAGTTCTTGGAGAGGGACGTCATGCTTGGGAGAGTAGAGGGACAGCACAGGAGAGGAAGACCCTCGATGAGATGGACAGATTCAGTCACTGGGGTAATGGGGGAAGGGGTGTTAGAGACAATGAGATTGGCACAGGATAGAGGATTTTGATTTGTTGTATACAGGATCACTATGAGTTGCAGGTGACTTGACAACATATAACTACAACAACAACAACTGTGATTTTAGCTAAAGTTTATAGAAAAGATGAGTTTTCATATATTCATTGATACACATTTTCCTCCCTCCTCCTCCTCCTCCAATTCACTTTGTATTGTATATCTTGTTCCAGATGGCTAAACTTTTTATGCCTCATCTGTACCAGAAGGAAACAGTTTTTCAGAACCTTCTCATACTTTCACAATTTGTAGACCAGAAGATTAATAAATATAGAATAAGCAGCTGATTTTAGCCTGTCGTGTCAAATAAGAGCCATAAAATTTTGATCATGTAACTAACCTCACTAAACTTAGTTTTGAATAATTTACTATTTTCATTCTCATAGGATTTTTTCAACATTCACATGACGTGTGTGTGTGTTTAACAAGAAAGATTAACACAGTGCCTGCAGTAATGGGTTCAAGTGGATCAGAGATGATGAGCATGGCACAGGCTAAGGCAGGGTTCAGACACATTCTTCACAGGGTTTCTATGAGTCAGAGAGGACCTGATGGTACCCAGTAACTACAACATACTTTTAAATTGATACAGTTTTGTTGTTGTTGTTGTTGTTACATGCCGTCGAGTCGCTTGCAACTCATAGTGACCCTATGTACAGCAGCCATAAACTCTGCTCTGTCCTATGCCAATCGCACTGTCTCTGACACTACCATCCCGATTATCCCAGTCACTGAATCAATCCACCTCATAGAGGGCCTTACCCTCCTGCGCTGTCCCTCCACCCTCCCAAGCATGATGTCCCTCTCCAAGGACCGATCTCTCCTCACAACATGTCCAAAGTATGTTAGACGGAGCCTCAGAATCCTTGCCTCCAAGGAGCCACCCGGTTTAACCCTTTCCAGGACAAATCTGTTTGTTTTCCTAGCAGTCGATAGTATTCTCAAAACTCTTCTCCAGCACCACAGCTCAAAGGCATCAATTCTCCTTCTATCCTCCTTGGTCATTGTCCAACTCTCTGATGCATAACAAGTGATTGCAAAAACCATGGCCTGTATGAGACACACCTTAGTCTCCAGGGAGATACCATTGCTCTTCAGTACTATGGAGAGGTCCCTAACAGCAGACCTTCCCATGGCAATGAGCCTTTTAATTTCCTGGCTGCTGGTGCCAAGACTATTGACTGTGGAGCCAAGCAAACTAAAGCTGTGTACAATCTCAATCTCTTCACCACCCATCCTGGTGCTGCCAATTGGTCCAGTGGTGAAAATCTTTGTCTTCTTGACATTGAGCCTCAATCCATATTGGAGGCTGCAGTCCTTGACACTCTGCAGCAGGTGCTTCAGGTCCTCTTCAGTTTCAGCAAGCAGGATAGTGTCATCTGTATAACACAGATTGTTGATAAATCGTCCACCAATCTGACCCCACATTTCTCCTCATAGAGCCCAGCCTCCCAGATAATCTGCTCTGCATATAGGTTGAAAAGGTATGGAGATAGGATGCATCCCTGGTGTACGCCCTTCTCAATTCTGAACCATGCAGTGTTCCCTTGCTCTGTTCTGACAACTGCCTCCTGGTCCAAGTATAGGTTTCTCATTAGAACGATCAAGTGTTCTGGGATTCCCATTCTTCTCAGAGTCAGCCACAGTTTGTTATGATTCACACAGTCAAATGCCTTTGCATAGTCAATGAAACACAGATAGACATTCCTCTGGTATTCTCTGCTTTCAGCTAAGATCCCTCTAACATCAGCTACATACATAAAATATATTTTCAAGTTATAAGGAAAATAATCAGTAGAGTTACTATTCTGAAAGTATATAATCAAGGCTTTTAACATTTTTTTTTTACCAATATGTATCACAAGAATCTCTTAACACTGAAATTTTCAGCTAGTAGTATATTGATTTGAATATTTCATTGGAAACTATCTATCAAAGCTTAACCATGACAGACATTTCCATGGAAATATAAGTTACTCAAGTGACAGTTTACAAACCTTAGTCCATTTTTACATCTCTTAGCTTCTGCACTTGATTCCTAGAGTAAATGAAGAATAGTCTAAATGCATTAATACAATTATAATAATTAAATCAGAAAATAAGTTACAAAATCATAGCTTTTAAAAATACTCTAATCTATTCAATGATATTCCAAATAATTTCAATTGAACTGTGTAAATTATTTGTTTGTTACAATTTTTTAAAAGTAAAATATTCTTTATGTAATAAAACCCTAAAAGTTGCATTTTAAATAAATTAGGACATTAGGATTCTTGAAGGAGATGGCTTAAAAATTTCTCTATTCTCTAAGTTATGCTAAATTCAGGTACAACATGGTTAAGCTTGGTTAAAAATCTAATTTCATACAGACTATTATTGGTTTATCCTTTTTAACCATAGTAAGTAAAGATGAAATGAAAGGTAAGTTCTATTTTTTTCCCTATGTTCTTTCATAAATATTGCTGTTGTTGAGTATCATCGTGTTGGAAGTGACTCAGAGTTGACCCTCTAGTGGGTTTTCAGAGGCATTTAATTACATGAGAGAAGACTGCCCATTTTTCTCCTGCTGAGGGGCTGGTGGATTCCAATCCCTATCACTGGGTGGGCAGCACAATTCTTTACCCCTTAGTCACAAGAGTTCATGAATGCTGTGTTCCATCAAGTGGGAAACAACCCATCACTAATACTAGAGCAGGTTTTCAGAAACAGTAAATTGCAAGGAGGGAGACTACTCTTCTTTCTCCCACAAAGAAGCTTATGGCTTTGTCACATTAAATAAAAACTTATATATGTAACTATTTCTCCTTTTTATTTTCATTATTAATTCCTTGGATGGTTTGAGATCATGGTAACCAAACCACTGGCAGCTCAAAGTCTGTCCAATGGCCCAGAGAAAAGGTGGCTAAACAATGCACTTCTGCAAAGATTAAAGCTAAGGAAAACTTTATGGATCACTTGTATTCTCTATTACATGGGGTCACCACAAGTCAGAACTGACTCGATCGCAAGAGTTATGTTTTTGGTTTTATGAATTCCTTATTTCTTCTTGTAAGGCTGTCAGGTGTTGGGACAATGACAGCTTATCCAGAATCTTCCCTTTTACCTTCTTTAACAGAAACACATCATATATACATGGTTTCTTTAAAGTATCCAAGATCAACAGCTTCTCAATTTTCACTTTTTAAGACTAAAACAAAAAAAGAACTATGGGACAGTATTGACAAATATAAAAACAAAAAATAGGATATAAACACATCAAAATTTATGGGAAAAAGAATGTGATCATACAAGATAATTAAGAGATGAGTTAAGCTCCTGAAATACAAGTAACGCAGAGTGTTTCACAGTACATTCATGTCTGAGAAGAAAGGTGGGGCGATGGAACATGTATCTAATGTCTTAGTTTTCAATGCCAAAACTTCAGGCAAACTATAAGAAATATTTGGGGTCAGTCTAGTTCAACTCCAAATTATAAATGTAAGTGAATGTATAAATCTAGTGAATCAGTGGAATAAATTAGATTTCAAAATTGTAATTGTATAAATCCGAACAATGAGTCATATAAAACTTCAGGACCTATTTTAATCATCTACTTTGTGACAATTTTTCTAAACAGGAAAATTTTGACCACCTGCCCTTCAAGAAAAAAAAAATTACTCATAAGAAGAAATAGCAAAATAGCAGATGTTTCAACTGGGTATATGTAAATGAAGAAATGAAAATTTTGAATGTCCATTCTACAAACCTGATAAGCAGCGGAAAAGCATATGAAATTGGAGCGCAGGCTTCTAAAGACTTTCAATATGGAAAAGGAACATGTTAGAAAATATCTTCGATATTCTCTAGGACTCATGTTCAACAGTAGTTAAGTACTTGGCTGCTTATTGAAAAGTTGGTCTTATGAATCCATAAGCTGCTCTGCTCCAAAAGAGGAGATATGGCAATCTGCTTTGAAATTTGTAAAGATTTAAAAATAAAAAAGAAATCTAAAGGTATTTGCTTATCAAGTCATAGAGACCATATAGGATAAAGTGAAGCTGCCCTAGCTGGTTTCCGAGAATAAATGTTAAATGGAGCTAGCTGCCTTTTCTTTTTCCCATAGAGAGGCTAAACGATTAGAATTGTAGACTTTTTGGACAGAAAAAACAATGCTTATTCCATGGTATCATCAGGGCACCTTACTATAAAAATTACAACCTTGCAGATCCTCTGGGATAATACTATCTTGTCTTACAGGATCACTTTGAGTCAGAATATCTCAACACCAAAACTTTAAATTATATTTAATATAACCCAGAATACTGGCTAATGTGTGTCCAAAGTAGTCTCTGAACACAAATTTTGAAAAGAGAGGGGAAAAAACCGCCACCCTTCCATCCAAAATCAAACAAATAACTAAATAGTACATGAGGAGACCTTGGCGATCACGTAATTTTCATTCATAATTTAATGAACTCTAAGGATACTGAAGCCCAGAGGCACTCCTTCATTAAATCACCAGTTACTATACCATCACAAAGTAGCAAGTACTCTGCAGGACAGATCTTGAATTATTACAAAAAGATAAAGTATATATCCCTGTCCCTTGAATGGGAATCCCAGAACATTTGATAGTGCTCATGGGAAACCTATACTTGGACCAGGAAGCGGTCATCAGAACAAAGCAATGAAATACTGCAGAGTTCAAAATAAGGAAAAAAGTATGCTAAGGATGCATCCTGTTTCCAAACCTTATCAATCTATGTGTAGAACAGATCATTCAGGAAAATAGATTTTATGAGGAAGAATGTGGCATCAGAACTGGAAGAAGACTCATCAATAACCTACGTTATGCAGATGACACAACCCTGCTGCTGAAAATGAGGAGGACCTGAAGCGCTTACTGCAGAAGTTCAAGGACTGCAGCCTCCTATATGGATTGAAGCTCAACATCAAGAAAACAAAGTTTTTCACCACTGGGCCAACTGGCAACACCGTGGTAGATGGAAAAGAGATTGAGATTGTTAACAATTTCAGCTTTCTTGGTTCCACAAGCTACACTTTTGGCACTAGCAGTAAGGATATCAAAAGAAAAGGCAGCTAGCTCCATTAGGAAAATCTGCTCTCAGAGACCTCTCCAGAGTGTTAAAAAGTGATGTCAGTCTACAGACCTAGGTGCACCTGACCCAGGCCATGGTCTTCACAATTACTTACTACACATCAGAGAGCTAGACAGTGACTAAGGGACAGAAGAAGAATCAATGGCTTTCAGTTGTGGTGCTGGAGAAGATTATTGACCATCCAATGACTGCCAAGAGAACAGATAGGTTTTTTATAGAGAGGGTGAGACCAAGTTGTTCCTTAAGGGCAAGGATTCTGAATCTCTTTCTCAACTACTTTGGGCATGCTGCCAGGAGGGACTTGTCTTTGGAGAAGGACATCATGGTTGGAATGGTAGAGGGACAGCACAAGAGAGGAAGACCCTGGAGGAGATGCATTTGATACAGTAACAAGGGGTGAATTAATTATTGGGGTGGATGTCTCTGAGACAGTAAGATCGGCTCAGGATTAAGACAGGGTTCAGAACTATTGTGCATAGGGTCACTATGAGTCGCAGGTAACTTGACAGCATGTTACAACAAGTAGGGAGCTTTGATAGTGACTATAGGGTGTTGTACAGCTAACACAAGGACACATCTCCCTCTAGCTGTTCAAATCTACCAGCAGTTCCAGCAGCTTCATGATAGAAAGATGAACATTTGGCTCTTGTATGATTTATAGCCTTCAAAAACATGCTAGATCAAATACATCAGAAGAAAAAAAAAAACAAACCGAAAAAACATGCTAGAGCATTAGCTATGTGCTGGTTTTAACTAGATGGCACATTGCCATTTAGTTAGAGTTGGCACATAGTTTGAGTTTCAATGAAAGGGTTCTGGTGGCATAGACCATAGGAAGTTGTTCTGTGAATCCATTCTGAACTATAACAAAAAGACAAATGCCTTTTTCCTGTTTGAACAGAACAAGAGAACATTACATGGCTTAAACATCAGGGAAGGTGTGTGTCAGAGTTGTATCCTTTCTCCATACCTATTCATTCTGTATGCTGAGCAAATAATTCTAAAGCTAGGTTGCATCAGGATTGGAGGAAAACTCATCAACAACCTATGTTATGCAAATGAAACAATCTTGTTTGAGGAAATTGAAGAATTGAAGGATTTACTGAAGGTCATCAAAGCCCTCAGCCTTCAATATGAATTATATCTCAACATCAAGAAAAGAAAGATCCTCATCACTGAACCAACAGGAAACAGTGAAGTTGTCAACAATTTCATTTTCTTGGATCCAGTCAACGTCCATGGTAACAGCAGTCATAAAGCTAAAAGGCATGCTGCATTTCTGTCAAACACCTTTCCAAAGTGCTAAAGAGCACGGATAAAGATGAAGGTGCATTTGATCTATGCCATGGCATTTTCAGTTGTGTGCTACACATCTGAAAGTTGGAGAATAAATAAAGAAGATTGAAGAATCAGTGACTTTGAATTGTGCTGGTGAAGAGGCACACACTGTCAAAAGAACAAACAAGTTCATCATAAAGGAAGTGCAAGCAGGGTGCTTCTTAGAGGCAAGGGTGAAATTCCAAATGATGTGCCTTTGGCATGTTTTAGGAGAGGCCGATCCTCTCAGAAAGACATCATGCTGGGAAAGGTAGATCTCAAGCATGGCAGAGATCATGAGGACTGCCATACACTCGAGCAAAGTTTCAATCTGTTACTAACAGGGTCACTATGAGTCATAGTCTACTTGACAGATCATAACAGCAAAAACAACAATGAAGGCGCTCTAATGGCATAGTCTGTAGTGAGTAGAACTGCTAATGCTAATACGATTTCCCAACAATTTGAATTCACTGAAGACGAAATACTTGATGGAAGGTCGTTCTGATTCAGATCTGTCTCAATGACAGTTTAAGGCTGGAGTTTTTGTCTCCATGGGCTTACAGTTGAGCAGAGGATTCAGACAAATAAATCAACAAACCATTTATATTGTGCTATGTGTGACATCTGCATTAGGAGAATAAGGCATATATCAATATTGGAAGTGTAGCTTGCATGAATTCTGTGAGTAACATAACAATTGTTTCTATGCTTTGAAGGAAATTAATGAGTCACTGGGATAAAGAAATGTAGAGGCAGAAGCACATTTGAGGCAAGGACAACCATAAGACATTGGGCTAACTTTGTACGGTGAGCAATAAACACTGATGGACATGAAGCCAGAGAGAGATACCCACAATGCTACATTTCTCATTACCGTCAAGGCAGAACTGACTCATAGTTGAGTCTCCAGTAGGTTTTCAGGAGCAGTAACATACCTGTTGTTGATTGCTGTTGAGTCAAGCATGATTCATAGTGACCCTATGAACAAAAGGCCTAAAGCCTTTCTATAACTGTTGTCATTTATCAAAGTTCATAGAGTTCCCAGAGGCATATTGTTTAGAAGTGGATTCCACTCCTGCTTCCTGCTTCCAGTGGCCTAGTGGCAAGAAACTGCGCTGCAATTCCGAAGGCCCATGGTTAGAGGAGAAGGATGAGCAATCTCCTCCTGGGCGATTAACTTCCTCTGAAAACCCACCAGAGGGTCAGCTATGGGCTGGTTCCGACTTGACGGTACAGAACACCACAAAATAACTTACCTAGGAGGAGTAAAAAGGGAGATTGACTCTATCAGGCCAGCTGTCCTCTACCTCACGCCAACCAAGAGCTGCCTCTACCACACCAGCAGTTCTCCTGATATGATGATGGTGTCTTTTCTACTGTCATAATTTATTTCTCTGAGAAAAATTATCTTTATTCTGTTGTTGTTGTTGTTGTTATGTGCCGTCGAGTCGCCTGCGACTCATAGCGACCCTATGTACAACAGCCCTAAACTCCGCTCTGTCCTGTGCCAATCGCACTGTCTCTGACACTCCCATCCCAATTATCCCAGTCACTGAATCAATCCACCTCATAGAGGGCCTTCCTCTCCTGCGCCGTCCCTCCACCCTCCCAAGCATGATGTCCCTCTCCAAGGACCGGTCTCTCCTCACTACATGTCTGAAGTAAGTTAGACGGAGCCTCAGAATCCTTGCCTCCAAGGAGCCACCCGGTTTAACCCTCTCCAGGACAAATCTATTTGTTTTCCTAGCAGTCCATGGTATTCTCATTACTCTTCTCCAGCACCACAGCTCAAAGGCATCAGTTCTCCTTCTATCCTCCTTGGTCATTGTCCAACTCTCTGATGCATAACAAGTGATTGCGAAGACCATGGCCTGTATCAGACGCACCTTAGTCTCCAGAGAGACACCACTGCTCTTCAGCACTTTGGAGAGGTCCCTAACAGCAGACCTTCCCATGGCAATGCGCCTTTTAATTTCCTGGCTGCTGGTGCCAAGACTGTTGACTATGGAGCCAAGCAAACTAAAGCTGTGTGCAATCTCAATCTCTTCACCATCCATCCTGATGCTGCCGATTGGTCCAGTGGTGAGAATCTTTGTCTTCTTGACAATGAGCCTCAATCCATATTGCAGGCTGCAGTCCTTGACACTCTGCAGCAGGTGCTTCAGGTCCCCCTCAGTTTCAGCAAGCAGGGTTGTGTCATCCGCATAACGCAGATTGTTGATAAATCGTCCACCAATCCTGACCCCACATTTCTCCTCATAGAGCCCAGCCTCCCGGATAATCTGTTCTGCATATAGGATGAAAAGGTATGGAGATAGGATGCATTCCTGGTGTACGCCCTTCCCAATTTTGAACCATGCAGTGTTCCCTTGCTCTGTTCTGACGACTGCCTCCTGGTCCAAGTATAAGTTTCGCATTAGAACGATCAAGTGTTCAGGGATTCCCATTCTTCTCAGAGTCAACCACAGTTTGTTATGATCTACACAGTCAAATGCCTTTGCATAGTCAATGAAGCACAGGCACGTGATCTTTATTCTAGACGTAGTAAAGTTCATCAGGGAAGAACCTCTTGAGAATTATTATAGATAAATAATTACATGTTCACCACACTATTTGTTTCTTTATCCTTCAGAACAATCAGAAGACTAAAATTGCCAAAGAAGCATCACCTTTGGGTTAGCAGTGAATCTCTCTACAGATTATGCCTACAGAATCTACAAATTACATAAAGGGATAACACTGTGTAGGTGATGACTGTATTGAATGAGAGAATGAGTGTTCCCTCTAAAGGAAACAGTCAGCAAAACCTGCTTGCTGAAACTGAGGAGAACCTGAAGCATTTGCTGCAGGTGGTCATGGACTGCAGCCTTCAATATGAATTGAAACTCAACATCAAGAAAACAAAGATTCTCACCACTGGGCCAATTGACAACATTATGATAGTCAGAAAATAAATTAAGATTATTAATAATTTTAATTTGTTTGGTTCCAAAAGCAACAGTGTTGGTACCAGTAGCCATGAAATCAAAAGACAAATTTCATTGAGAAAATCTGCTGTCAGGGACATCTCCAGAGTACTCAAAAGCAACAATGTCAGTCTAGAGACTAAGGTGCACCTGATCCAAGCCAGAGTCTCTGCAATTACTTGCTATGCATCAGGGAACTGGACAATGACTAAGGGTGACAGAAGAAGAATTGATGCTTTTGAGTTGTGATGCCAGAGCAAAGTATTGAATATACCATGGACTAAGAGAACAACCAGGTCTGTCCTGGAAAGGGTGAAACCAGGCTGCTCCTTGAAGGCAAGGATTTTGAAGCTCCATTTCACATACTTTGCGCCTGTTGCTCAAAGGGGCCAATCCTTGATGAAGGAAATCATACTTGGAAGGTAGAGGGACAGCACAAGAGACGAAGACCCTGGATAAGATGGATTGACTCAGTGACTAGGGTAAAGATGTTAGGCGTGTCAGAGACAATGAAACTGGCTCAGGATAGAGCTGTTGTATGTAGCGCTATGAGTCACAAATGCCTTGAAGGCACATAACAACAACATGGAAATAACCTATTTTTAAGAGGATCCAGAAATATTTCAAGTTTTAAAATCAATTTTATTACTAAGTTCTTAAGAAAACTCAGTGTAAGATAGACCAAATACAACTGTGGAATGAATTCGGCTAGCAGCCTCTCTGTTACTTCAGGGCTAATGGGTTAGGCAAGAGCCAGGTCATGAAGGTCTTCATATACTAATCTAAGGAGTGTGGATTTATCTTGAAAACTGTGGAACGTGAAGTCAATTAATATCCTAAGGGGATCACTCTAGCAGTTATGTGGAGCCAAGTCTGGAAAGAGCTATGTAACTAGGGTTTAAACAAAGGCCATGGCAGGGATGTGGAAAGGAGCAAACAGTTTTGAAAAATATTAAAACAAGGCATACAGTTCAGGAAATGACAGAATGTGAACCATGGTCATGTCTTATAATTATATCACTATTAATAAGATGTTTCGTGGAGTTAAATGTTTTTACTCTGCAAAGAAGCAACCATAGAGGAATTTTTTTTCTTTTTAAAAATTTTAATGAAAGTTTACAGAGACGTTGGATTTCCATTCATATATTGTTGCACACTTTCTTCCCTACTCACTCCTTCTCTTAGAGGAAAAGAAAAATTCTTTCATTGTTATACAATCCTCCCCTCCCCCAAGTCCACTTTACTATGCAGCTCTTATACTGGACTCTTGTCATGAAAATAATACCTAATCTTATATTCCTTTTAAACAGTTCTCTCTCTCATCTGTTTCAGTGTAGTATACATTATTTATGCCCTCTTTTCTTAAGTTCCCCCAACCCCGATGTCACTCCCGTTTTACAACAGTCGCACTATGAAGTATTTTATTTGTCCTTTTGTGACAGATATTTCACTCAGCATAATGTCCTTCAGAGTCACCCATTTTGTATAATATTTCATGAGTTCCTTGTTTTTCAAGGCAGCATAGTATTCCATTGTGAGAATATACCACAGTTTCTCTATCCATTTTTTGCTGATGGGCACTTGGGTTGTTCCAACTCTCTGCTATTGTGAACAAAGCCGTGATAAACATGGGTGTGCATATATCTGCGTGGGTGGTGGTTATGGTTTCTTTAGGGTATATTCCCAGGAGTGGAATTGCTGGGTCAAATGGTATTTCTATTTCCAAATTTTTGAAAAAGTGCTAGACTGTCTTCCATCATGGTTGTACCATGTTAAACTCCCATCAACAGTAAATAAGGGTTCCAGTTTTGTAAGTATCAGCTTGAAACATCAAATTCCCCCCCCAACATAAAATTAGTGTACCATAAGCAAATTCTGCACAAATATAAACTCTAGGAAATATTATACATAGAAAAATGAAGAAGATGTAGACAGTGAGTATAGATACTTTTCAAAGCTGAGGTGCAACATGGACGTAGCATCTGGCTAACTTTCATGTCAATTTAAAATGAGGGAAAAGAACCATAACTATTTGGTAAAGGAACAGATAGAGCTATATCCCTCCATTTCCACTTTTAAAATCCTATGACTAAAAAAATGACTCAATTTATAAGTTTCTGGGTCATTTGCACTGTGGTTAATCTTCTCAGTCAGCAGGACTAAAGATGACAGCTGTAACTTACTTGGTACATATTTTAGTGCAATGAATAACTAAGCCAGACAACAAGCAAGTCAAATGGAAAGTGAAATCATTAGGTGGGGTGAAGTGATGTCAAACCTGAGTGTTTTCTCTCTTAACCTTCTGGATGGGAATTTGATTCCATTTGTCTGACTGGAATACAAGGAGCATTTGTTAAATAGCTCTGGGAAAAAGAAAATCTACTCCCACTGCCTGCTTGAGAAAACATGAACATATTAATCCTATAAATTTAAACAAAATTAGTTTGCTTGAAACATTTTAATTACTTGGAATTGTTCTAAAGTTTCTGTATTATACAACTATATTACTATAGCTGTTGTTAGGTGCTGAAGAGTTGAATATGACTCATAGCGACCCTATAAGTAACAGATCTGAACTCGGTCCTATCCTGTGCGACCTCACAATCTATGACATACTTGAGCCCATTAACTGTGACTATTCATCTGGTTGAGGGTCTGCCTTCTCTTCACCATGCTCCCACCTTTCCAAGCATGATGTCCTTCTCTATGGAAAAAGTTTTCCTACCAACATGACTAAAGTGTGCGAAATGAAGCTTTGGCATCCTTGCCTCCAAGAAGCCTCCAAAGTGGTCCCTTCTAAAAGCCATCTCTGTTCTTTTGGAAGTCCAGGGGATATTCAGTACTCTTCTCCAACACCAGACCTCAAAGGCATCAATTTTTCCTGTCATCCTTATTCACTGTCCAGCTCTCAGCAACACAGAAAGTGACAGAAAAGACCAAAGCTTAGTCCTCAAACTGATATCAGTGTTCCTCAGTGCTTTAGAGAGAACCCTAACTGCAGATTTTTCTCAGTGCTATACACCTCCTAATCTCCTGACTACTTTTACCAAGTGTACTGAGAGAAAGCAAAACTTCTGACTGACGAGGATAATTCCTTAAGTGTGTAATAATGCAGCTAAAATAGGTCTTTATTCTGATCCTCTATTCTGCTTATAGTAAAAGTGTCACTCTTCACTACAAGGAAGTGATACTAAACTTTAAGGCAATGTTGTCTGTGGTTCTTTACCTTTTTTTTTATTAAGCATACAGTAATGTAATGGGGCTAAGAAGTTAAATATGGGCAAGCTTCTATCAAGAAAATAAACTGATATTCTATCTATCAGAGTCAATCTAGTTAAACAGGAGTGGCAAATATCAATATCTCAGAGGCTTGAAACAACAAAGTCTTAATTATCATCTATGTTGCATATCCATTATAGGTAGCCTTGGGACTTCACTCCATGTTGTCCTCATTCCAGGGCCCAAGATGACAGAGCAGACAACATGTACAACACTTCCAGTATCTATGGCAGAAGAAAAGGAAATTTCTGGCATGGAAGTTCCACATGTCACTTTTAATCAAAACTTTCTGGCATGAAACAGTATCATAGCCTCACTCAACCATAGCTATGAAGTGCAATCTTACTGTGTGCCCAGAAGGCAGAGAGCTCAAACTATTTGGCAAATAGAACTAATGACTGTCACAGTTACCCAAATCATTTCTCTATTATGGTTTCATATATCTTTGTTTTCTCTACTTGACTACACTGTGAAGTCAGAATTTGTGACTTAAACTGTTTCCAAAAAATTATTTTGATTCATTAATCATGTACAAAAAAGATCAGCTATATGTAAGTGTTATGTACAAACCATTATATTTATTTAGAATTTTTTCCAATTATGCGTGTGTTCATATTTGTGTGAGTGTCCAGTTCTGAGCTAATATTAAAGTTGCCAGGGAAAGATTATAATAAAATAACATAATAAAATGGCTCAAATGAATTGAGAACCTGGAAAGGAAACATCTGGCAAAGAAATTCATATAATATAGAAAATAATACTAAAAAAAATAGAATGATTCTCTACAGATGTTATCACCTACTAAAAAATAAACCGAAGAATAATGGTAAGACATAACTACTTTTTAAGTTTTATTCTATTTGATGTTTAATATATAACACCAGGAATTATTCAAGCATTCTTAGAGGAAACACCCAGCTATACTCAATAGTTATACAAGAAGATCACAGTCCTACATCCCTAAAGTCCGTGCTCTCAAATCTTTACCATAAGATATTATTTCTCTCGGGAATTTCAGACTAATTTATCTTCATATACCTACTCTGATGTCTATTATGTGTCTTAAATATAACCAAGACAAAGCAGAAGTCAATTTTCTTTATGGTTCCTAAACCTGCTTCTCCTTTGCCAATTCCGGTTATCTCTGTGAAGTACACCATTTGCCAAGTTGCCCAAGAGAACAAAAACATAGGAATCCTCCTTGAGGCCCCTGAATCCAATCTAGTAGCAAACTCTAGATATTTTATTACTAAAACATACACCTAGGATTGAGGAGATCTCGTTCCTGATGTTCCCCTCAGCCACTATCTTTCTCTCACAGGGTGAGTAGTGGATTCAAACAACCAAATAAGTAAGGCTTTTGGGTTTCCAAAATAAGGACTTAAACCTCAAAACTCAAACTTACCACCATATGCTAGGCACCTTATAGAATCTCAGTATATATTTTTGCAGTATGAACACATACACTTGCCAGAAAGTGAATCTGAATTTAGAAGAGGTAACACAGAACTATGAATATCACTGTTATGTACCGGCGACTCATAGCGACCCTATGTACAACAGCCCTAAACCCTGCTCTATCCTGTGCCAATCGCACTGCCTCTGACACACCCAACCAGATTACCCCAGTCACTGAATCCATCCATCTCATAGAGGGTCTTCCCCTCTTGCGCCATCCCGCTACCCTCCCAAGCATGATGTCCCTCTCCAAGGACCTGTCCCTCCCTACAACATGCCCCAAGTACATCAGACAAAGCCCCAGAATCCTTGCCTCCAAGGAGTTGTTTGGTTTAATCCTCTCCAGGATGAATCTGTTTGTTTTCTTGGCAGTCCATGATACATTCAATACTCTTCCCCAGCACCACAGCTCAAAGGCATCAATTCTCCTTCTGTCCTCCCTAGTCATTGTCCAACTCTCTGATGCATAACA
>NW_006399832.1:11512691-11523876 GCF_000299155.1 Elephantulus edwardii | reverse complement strand
AAAGCACAAGGAAGAATTCAAGATACTAAAGAGCTGAACAGAAGATTCCAAAAGGCTGCTCGGAATGACAAAGCAAAATACTACAATGAAATGTGCTAGAGTCGGAAAATCAAAAGAGCCGAACTCGCTCAGCATTTCTTAAGCTCAAGGAGCTGAGGAACAAGTTCAAACCTAGAGTTGCTGTAATCAAGGATGCTTCAACAGTTAGAAATAAAAAAAAAAACACAACAAAAACTTCACAACTGGCCTAATGGGCAGTATCTTGCTCTCCCACACTTATTCATCATCCAGCTCTCAGATGATCACAATAATTAAGAAGATCATGGCCTGGATCATGTGGTCAGTCTTTAGACTGATACTACTGCTCTCTGGCACTCCAGATAGGTCCTTTACAGAAGATTTTTTATTAGTAAGGTTTTTTTTTATTTGTAAGGAAAGTGAAGCCTAGAAAAGTTAAGAGAGAAGTCTGAACTTCAACAGGTAGTAATAAGGAGTGATGTCAACCACAGTCACAGGCAGCCAGGTTTCAGAACCCCCACTCTACACCATGATAGAATAGATTTCCTCAGGAAGTTAATCAGATAATTTTATCTGGCTGAATTTCTCTATGTGAATACAGCTCATATGTTATCCCCTGTGGTATGAAATTTCCAAGAATATCTTGGCTGTAGGTAAAAATCATAAACTCAACACTGAATCTACATAAAAGATTCTGACAGAGAAAGCGGATATTTTTAAAGTGGCTTGTAAGCAGGTCATACAGCCCCAAGCTAAACAAATTCTATGGTTTCAGATGAAAATAAAATACATGCCCAGAACAGGATATCTCTTTCCCATGACAAGAGCTAAAAAGAACTAGCACATACTGGAAGGCTTTCATTGGACGGTATCAGACTTTCCTGAGTGACAACCCTTCTGAAAGTACAATCTGGAAAACATACTATTAAACTATATAACTACATGCCAAAGTCAGGAAAGAAAAACATATTCCATAAAGTGAAATAATACAAAATTAGTTTTATTCATCCACCATGGTAGGCTGATACCTAAAGTAAACTAATTCACTATCACTAAGTAGCCTTCCACACATGTGGACCTCTCATTGTGTTTCTGAGGCTGCAAACCTTAAGGAGAGGAGACTATTTACATGTATTTTTTTTCTCCAAGGAAACAGGGCAGAGTCGAACTACCAGAAAAATTCAGCCTTCAGCCTTTCGGAAAGCAGGACAACAGATGTGTTAGGATCTCTGTATAAAGGTTGTTAAGCAAGACTAACTTTGGTAAAAAAACACATTTACCAAAAAGCTTTGAAAAGAGATGAGGTTTCTTACTATAGAGTAAGAAAATATCAATGTTCTCCCCCTTCCCATATATTCCTCCCTTTACCTTACAAACATACTCATACTCACTATTCTTCAGATAACTGTTCTTATCTTCTATTTACGAGTAACACTGCCCTCTATCCAAGATAAGGCTTCCAGGGAAACCTCCCTAAATTCTTTATTATGGCATTCCTTAGCTCAATACCTTGAAGAGTTCCTGTTACACAAATTGAAAAGTTCAAATAAATCAGGTTATTATTTCATTCCCTTTCTAATGTGCGTTCTTCCTACATATAAAACTTTATTTGCAATTATATATACTTTGTAAACTATTTACCTTCCACCTGTCTTTCTGACTCCATTAATTTTGAAGCTTAACATCAAGAAAACAAACATTCTCATCACTGGGCCAATTGGCAGCATCATGATAGATGGTGAAGATGGTTGACAGCTTCAGTTTGCTTGGCTCTACAATCAACACTCTTGGTACCAGCAACCAGGAAATGAAAAGATGAATTGCATTGGGAAAATCGGCTGTCAGAGATCTCTCCAAAATACTGAAGAGCAACAAGCTTGGCTCCTCAGTCTACACTCTTGGTACCAGCAGCCAGGACATCAAGAGATGAATTGCACTGGGAAACTCAGCTATCAGGGACCTCTCCATAGTACTGAAGAGCAACAACGTCAGGCTGAAGACTAAGTGTGCCTGATCTGGAACATAATCTTCACAATTCTGTGTTATGTGTGAGAGAGCTGGATAGTGACTAGGGATGATAGAAAGAGAACTGATGCCTTTGAGCTGTGGTGCTGGAGAAGAGTATTGACTATACTATGGACTGCTAGGAGAACAAACAGGTTCATCCTGGAGAGGGTCAAACCAGGCTGCTCCTTGGAGACCAGGATTCTGAAGCTTCATCTGATATACTCTGGGCTGTTGCAAGGAGGGGCCAGTTCTTGGAGAGGGACAACATGTTTGGGAGGGTGGAGGGAGACCCTCGATGAGATGGATCGATTCAGTGATTCGGGTAATGGGTGTAGGTGTGTTGGAGACCATGAGGTTGGCAGAGGATAGAGCAGATTTTAGGGCTCTTGTACATGGGGTCCCTATGGGTCATAGGCAAGTTGACGGCACATAACAAGAACAAGAACAAGAACAAGATCAAGAACAAGAACAACATACAATATTTTATATGGGTAGCTAAGTAATCTGTTAGGGATATAATTTGTTGCTCCAAAGATTCTGATGTGAGTATAATTCCTACTGTTAATAGGTACCAAAAAAAAAAAAAATAGCAACCCTATCAACAAGAGATCTAAACTTGTACCATTCTCAGAATCTCCGATATGCTCAATCTATTGTACTAGTCACTGTATCAATTCATCTCACACAAAATCTTCCTCTTCTTGCTGACCTTCTTTACCAAGCATGATTTCCCCTCTCAAGGACTGACAACTCTTGACAATTTGTCAAAATATGTGAGATAAAATCTCACCATCCTTGCTTCTAAGGAACTTGGAATTTGCACTTCCTCCAAGGCTGATTTCTTTGTTCTATTGTTAGTCCATAGTATATGCAATGCTCTTCATCAAAAACACAATTCAAAAGCATCAGTTCTTGGTTCTCTTTATTCACTGTGTAATTTTCACAAGCACATGAGACAAATGAAAATTACTATGGCATGGTTCAAGAACACCTTCATCTTCAATGTGACATGCTTGTTTTTTTTTTTAAAGTATTTTATTAATTTTAATGAACATTTATAGAGATTTTGGATTTTCATTCATTCATTGTTGCACTTTTTTCTTTACCTTCCTCCCCCCAGTTTGCTCCTCTCTTTGAAAAGCAAAAGATAAACTTCTTCATTGGTATATAACCCCCCCGACCCTGACCCTTCCCCCTCCGTCCCCGCACCCCAAATGCACTCAACTATGGAACCTTAATTCTGGATTCTGATGATAATCATAATATGCTATCATATATCACTTTTAAACTATTCTCACCCTCATCTGTTTCAATTCAGTATAATCTATCGAGTTTTTCTCAGTCTTACCCTAACCCGATGTCAGTCACTTTGTACAACAGTGCCACCATGCAGTATTTGTCCTTTTGTGACTGAGATATTTCACTCAGCATAATGTCCTCCAGGGTCACCCATTTTGAATAATATTGCATGAGTTCCTTGTTTTTCAATGCAGCATAGTATTCCATTCTGTCAATATACCACAGCTTCTCTATCCATTCGTTTGTTGATGGGCTCTTAGGTTGTTTCCAACTCCTAGCTATTGTGAACAAAGCCACGATGAACATGGGTGTGCATATATCTGCTTGGATGTCAGTTTGGTCTCTTTAGGGTATATTTCCAGTAGTGGAATTGCTGGGTCAAATGGTATCTCTATTTGCAATTTTTTGAGAAACGGCCACACCATTTTCCACAGTGGTTGCACCATTTTACACTACCACCACCAGTGAATAAGGATTCCAGTTCCTCCACAACTGCGCCAGCATTTGTTGCTTGCTGTTCTGTTATATTTTGCTGTTCTTAACTAGGGTGAGATGATATCTCATAGCTGTTTTGATTTGCGTCTCTCTAGAGCTACGGATTTTGAACATTTCTTCATGTGCTTGTTGGCCATCTGAATGTCTTCTTTCGTGAAGTGTCTGTTCATATCCTGTGCCCATTTTTCAACTGGATTATTTACCTTTATCTTGCTGTGGTTCTAAAGTATTTTATAAATTCTAGTTATAGGTCCCTTATCTGACATGTCATTACCAAATACTTTTTCCCAGTCTGTGGCTTCCCCTTTAACCCTTTTGGAGAAGTTTTTGGATGTGCATAGGGATTTGATTCTTAGAAGGTCTCATTCATCTGTTTTACCTTCTCCTGGTTGTAGATTTTTTCATCATTTTATACTTCCACCAGCAGAGAATACGGGTTCCAGTCTCTCCACACCCTTGCCAAATAGTCATAGTTTTAAAAAAATAGTCATGAATACTTAACAACTTTATGGCCTCTTAAAAATATTATTATTAAATATATCCATGGTATTCCTATTAATGTATTAATTGTAAGTTCTATTTCAATATAATTTCAAGGTAATATGATTCAGTAGAGATTAAACAGGTTTTTAGAAAGTATTTCCATGTTCATACTTAGACCAAATTTTATTATATTCCTCTCAGACTAATTTATACAGTTAAAATTACTGACAAGTTTAAGCTTCTATTAATTTTTCCTCTTAATAGGAAGCTATTACAATTTTTTTTTTAGTTTTCAGAAAAGAAAATGTATCTTTTATTTATGCTTTTATCATTTGAAAGGCTTTCTTTTCATGACATTTTATAATACTTGGTTTGATGATACTTTATTTTTCAGGTATCTTAAGGAAACTACCAACAAAAAAATATGTTAGTACTATTTATGTGTAGCTTTTAATCAAAGAAATGTCCCCTACTTGTATTTTTAATTAAAAAAAGGTATTTTATTATTATTTGGTAAACTCAAAATTGAAATTCTTTAACAAACCATATATTATTATAAAATATTACTAAATATAAATGAAGTATTTTCTGTTTATATTCAAACTCAGAATTCCAAGTTATTGTCACTGAGTCAGAATCAACTCCTAGCTGGTCCTCCAGGAGATTTCATAAGCTGAATCTCCTGAGAAGAGACTGCCTATCTTCCTCCCGTGGAGTAGCCTCTGGATGCTTTTTCCAGTCTCACAGTCAGAGAGGTATAATAATGTGGTTAACTTCATGTCAATGAGATTATTCTGCAATTTTTACATCTTATTCATAAAGTTATTAGACATTCATTTTCCAGTCTCTTTCTCCCTTCCCCACTCATCTTCCATTTAACCAATTAAGGAAAGCCTTCTAGGTGATGGCAAAGTTACACAAGATCAGGAAAAGTATAGTTCCTACTATCCTGTTAAATTTCTTTAACTCTCTGACTCTTCTTTTCCCTAAAATATTTTCCTACCTTGCTATATAAAAGATTAGCTAGGAATGGAAAGTCAGGACCTGGATACAGAAATGTGAGATTATACCCCCTCCTCCCAGTCTGTCAGTGGTACGGAGTTGTGTTGCCAATCTAAAGACAAGTGGTCCTAACCACTAGTGACTCCAAGGGAGGATGGTGGGCATTCTTCTCCCATGAAATTTACAGCCTCTGAAAACCCTCTAGATGGTCCAGCTATGTGTTGATTCCAGCTTCATGACACATAACAACAACAGTCTGTCAGTTTGCTTACGTGTTATTGAGATGCTGGATGCTATGCTCTAGGGATGGACAAGTATCAGGGGAGCTTCCAGATTCAGATAAACTAATTTGCAGGATAGACCACACACTTCAGAAAAGTACCAATCTTCAAAATCTCTACAAATGCTGGTGAAATATTGTCCAGTATTGTGCTAGAACAGCAACCTCTCAGGATGAAAGACAATCAAAATACAGCTGGGGATGAAATGCCTCCTCTGAGTAGAATCTACCTTAGTGACACAGGAAATGTTTTCAGTCACTGAAAGACCATCACATGCTGATGTGACAAGAGTCATTATGAGGATTAACATCTACACACATAAATTAATAATTGGAGTTTGAAATGTATGAAATATGAATTTAGGAAAATAGGAAGCTGTCAATGGGAAAGATCAATATCCTAGGAGTTAGCTAAAATGAATTCATATTAGCCATCCTGACTATGACAATTATAAGTTCTACCATTCTGGGAGCAATAAATTGAAGAGGAATGATTTCACATTCACTCTTTATAAAAATATTTAAAAATCTATCCTGAACTACAAATGCTGGTAGTGACAGAATAATATCCATACACATATAAGGAAGACCTTTCAATACTATTATTCAAGTATACACACCAACACTAAAGTCAAAGGAAAAGGATTTTTTTCTGCAGTCTGATGTGTTGATTGTGGCTCCAAGTAATATGAAGATGTCAGATTCAGTCTTTTCTCCATCTTTTTAACAAATGGTGTTGGCAAAATTGGAAAGCTATCAGCAGATGACTCAAGCAAGATCCACTATGGAAGGTAGTCTGCCACTTTATAAAAAAGTTGGTAATAGAAATACCATATGATTCAGCAATTCCATTACTGGAACTATGTCATAATGAAATCAGAGTCACTATCCAAACAGATGTATGCACACCCGTGTTTATTGCTCTGTTATTCACAATAGCAAAGAGATGGAATCGATTCAAGGGTCCATCAACAAATGAATGGACAGAAAAACTATGGTATATTCACACACTGGAATACTACGCAGCACTTAAAAGCAAGAAATTTGTAAAAAACTACACAATATGGGTGAACCTAAAGGACATTATGCTGAGTGAAGTATCATAGAAACAAAAAGACAAATACTGTATAACATCACTGGTATAAAACAGGATTGACATGGAGGTTTAGGGGAAACTAAGAGGGGACAGATGAACGGGGGATAAAAAAACTGTTTAAAAGAAATATATGATTAGGTATTATTTGTACAACAACAGTCCAGAAAGAGAGGTGCATAGCAAAGTGGACTGGGGGAGAAGTGGGGAGAGAGGGAGGAAAGTGTGCAACAATGAATGAATAAAAATCCTACATTTCTGTAAACCTTCATTAAAATAACAAAAAAAATCAATATTTATCCTTCTGTGTAGTTTCAAGAAACAATCACTGAGAATTTTATCTTGAAATGAGGTGGCTGGTTTTATTGGCAAACCTATAATAATGCATATGATCAATCTTTATGTAATTATTTTGAGTTGCAAACACAATTAATAAATCATCTTTGAAGTGTGCTGACCACAAGCAGTATACTCTGGAGCAGAGCCAAGGAGCATTAATCAAAACAAGCAGCAAGGAAAGTGAGAGCCAGCCTGAACAGTTAGGTAAACACAGAGTGAGGCTAATAAAAACCTATCTCGGTTTAAAGCCACCACTATGTTTACTTTTGAAACAAAAATAAACATTATGATAAAATTAAAGTTACATAAAAAATGAGGCTTGCTCATGACTTCTAAAGTAAATATATGGCAACTATACATTCATTTCATGTCCCTAATTTGACACTAAAGGGCTTAAAGTTCAGCCACTAAAAAAATTCTCAATTCAATATATGAATATGATAAATCGCAGTCTCTGTTTAAAGTTACACAAAATGAGAATTAAGACATTTAAGTGCTTAAAACATTGCCTGGCATACAGCAACCAAATAAATATTGGTTAATACTGTTAACTTTGAAGAAATATAATAGACAAAAACCACAGTTTTTGTGGTTTTTGTTTTACTGGTTTTCATGCAGTCATTCATACATGTTCTATTTCATAACAATAATTACCATTGTATAATGCCAGTGGCCTAGTACTAAAAAGATGCACAACCTCAAAAGCATAGGGTTTGAAACTACCAGTTGCTCTGTGAGAAAAAGGACAATCTCCTCCTGTACAATTTACTGCCTCTGAAAACCCACTTGAAAGACAGCTATGGATTTCGTTCTGATTCAGTGACACACAATTAACAGTGCGATTATTTACAATGTCCTATGAAAAACTCACTCTACTCTCCCTCTCCCTTCACCTTACCCCACCATTCACTAATCTCTGTTCCTTCTTCCTCCTTGCCTTCTGCTACTGCCTGTCAATTCTCTGCTACGGTTACATCTGTGGATAAACTTTCCATGGCCTTACAAGTAAGATTCAAAATCATAAATTTATCACTTGCCTTTGGCAAGTATGCACCTTCTTTAGGTCTGTTTATCATCTGTGGAATGGGTGCACTCTGGTGGCTGAGTGGAAAGTAGCTGCGCTTCCAACCAAAAGGAATGTGGTTCAAATACAGCAGCTGCTCCATAGAAGAGATGGGCAATCTCTTTCTGTGTGATTTAATGTTTCTGAAAACCCTCTGGAGGATCAGCTCTAAATCAGGGTGACAGCTACAACAACGACAACTTTTCACTTAGGAAGCTCTGGTGGATTAGTGACAAGGAGCTGCACTGCCAACCAAAAGGTACAGTTAGAATCCACTAGCCCCTCTGCAGGAGAAATATTTTCCTCCAGTTTGATTTATTATTTTTTTGTTGTTATGTATCGCCCAGTCAGAAGTGACTCATAGCTGACTCTCCAGTGTGTCTTCGGAGGCAGTAAATCCCACAGGAGGAGATTGCGCATGTTTCTCACATAGAGTGGCTGCCTCTCAGCTTCTTGTCATTTTTTATAATTTAGAAAATACTTTATTAGTTTCTATAATCAAATGTATGTAGATAAGACCTTACATATTTAATACAGTGTGTTTACCCCTGTACAAATGGAAAAAAAAAATAAGTGTAACATTTCTAGACTAATACAATGCCAACTCAACATGGTACAACTACGATACTTTTTCCAAAGTTGACAGCACATCTAGTTTCCAAAAATTCAAATTTATATATATATATGTATATAATACATACATTTATATTTATAAAAAAAGAACAATCGCAGTGTGTTAAGCATCAATAACAGCAACTGCTTTTCCAGGTTCTGCAGTCATTGGATCAAAAATAATAGAGACATCCAGCACACTCTATTAAAAAAAAAAAAGTACAAAACAAAAATCTCAGAAAACGGTAAAGTTGTTACTGTTGTGGTACCCAGCATCATTTTTTTTTAACCTTCTCAATCATCATCTGGAAAGAAAACATTCTAGAATAACATCATTTAAAAAAAATCAAAACACAAACAAAAAACCAAGCCAAAACCAGCTCTGATACAGCACGGTCACTATTACATACCATAAAGCTGGTACAAGATATTTTACATTCCCAGAGGTATGTTACAGTACAGCCCTACATCTATAATACTAGTGGATACAATTAAAAAGGCATTATTTGAGACTTGGTTCTACTTTTCCAGCAGAGGGTCCAAAGGATGCTGTGACATAACTCTGGTACAGAAATGCACCCCTTTTAGACAGGATTTCCTTTCATTAGTGGCACAGTTCTAAGTACTCATTACTCTTCATGAATATCAGCTAAAAACCATTAAAAAGAAAAATCCCACCCAAAATGAATACAACAACAACAAAAACCACTGGGTCCATACAAAGAAGACCAAGTGGAGGCAAGCAGTACACTCAACCTAACTATTATTTTACCAAATCTGTTATGATTGAATGGTGAGAGCTTCACAGAAGAAAGGAGATGGCCACATAGCACTTCAAAGCTTTGGGCCAAACACCAAAACACAGAATCACAGCAACACAGCTTCCTCTGCTGACAACAGGCCTCATCAGCCATGTTTGTTTGCCACATGTAGCCAGGGGTCCTTGTGGATTATTATCTGGAGTCAGAGGTAATCTGGCCCAGGCTGCGTTGAAGGCTGAACTAAACTTGAAGAGTCATGATATATCAAAACTCTGGAATGGAAGAGAGCTGTGGGAAGAGGCCTCAGCCACAAGACATTTGGTCCTAGGTGTTGGCAAAGCAGAGAGCAAGAGAGCAGAGGTTCTTCAATCCACACAGCAGTTCTTCTCTGAACAGCAACAGAGCCAACAAATAGGTGGCAAAGCACAGAAAGTGGACAGTGTTCAAGTAAACCAGAAACACTGACTGACCCACCCGGTGTCTGTCAGGAAAAGGTTGAAGAAAAACCACCGCTACACCCTGCCATGGCCACCAAACCTGTTAGAACTGGAACAATCAAACCTCAGGCAATCTAAACTGAAGAAAGAAAATCTTAAAGGCTATTGTTGATTTCAGGGGGTTGAGGATTGGGTGGGGGTGGGGAGAACGAAGTCAAATATGCCAGCCAGCAGCAGCCAAATGGGTAAAATAGACCATGACATGATCATCTCCCGAATTTGGAGATGAAAAACGACATAGGAACCCTGCTGCTGCACCAATAAAATGAGTCTTTGCAAACTTGCACCTACTATATAACACAAGTTCTGTTGATGGCCAGGCATTTTTAGTTAGAATTTATATACAAATATGTGCACACATTCTTTAAGTGCATAATTTAGAACTAAATTCCTCAAGATTAGAATGAAACACCAGAAATAACCCTACAGAGGAATAATTCAGCTCGAACAACGTGCTACTACTGGAGATGTGGTTTCTTTGCTTCCTGTGTTCTCTTTGTATGCTTATAGCATTTGTAGCCTTGGTGGTGAAGAACCAAAGATAATTGGTGCTGGATAGAGGAGCCTTATTTTTCATTATGGCAGCTTGCTTATTTTGTAACATGGTGTTTGAGCTGAACAAAATCAAGATAGAGTAAATGATCTCCCCTTCTTTGTGGATGAGTAAGCAGGTGATTAAGGATTGGTGCAAGCATCCTTGAACATCTCTAAATAAGCACTGTTTAGCTGCTGCTTGTGTTTGAAGTGAAGCTTCTTATCATTTTACAGCCTCTGAAAACCCACAGGAGGTCAGCTATGAACTGGTTCTGATTTGACGGTGCACAGTAACAACTTCTTACTGACGGTCTCATTATCTCCCATATTGAATTTATGACAATGGTAAACAATCTGCTCATTTTGTATATAAATGATGTAAGCCTGGCAATAATGACTGTCTAGGTGCTAGGCACAAAAGAACAAAGGAAAAGTATGCTTTATGGGAGTATAAATCATTATAAGCATTTTGCAGAAAATCTGTCAAAATATAACAAAGGACAGACAAGTACATATGCCCTCTGAAACAGTAACTTTACTTTGAGAATTTGTTTTAGGGAAATGGTTACTCAAATCTGTAAATTTATATAGAGAACACCATTTGCAAGAAAATGAATGTCGGTAAAGTCTAAATGTTTAGTAGGAGATTACTTAAATAGATTGTTGTTGTTGTGTGCCGTCGAGTCGCCTGCGACTCATAGC
>NW_006399832.1:11471534-11511520 GCF_000299155.1 Elephantulus edwardii | reverse complement strand
TTCAGTAAAATCTTGCTTGCATGTGAAATAAGTGAAATTGTTCTGTAGTTTCCACATTCGGTTGGGTCACCTTTTTTTGGCATAGGAACAAATATCGATCTCTTCCAGTCAGTTGGCCAAGTGGTTGTTCTCCAGTTCGTTCTCTCTATTTAATCTTACATAGATTAGGAGGACAATAACACAATGGGTATATGAATATAAAATTATACTGAAACAATGTATCTATTATGATGAAAAGATATTTATAATATATTGATATTGTTGTTATGCATGTGGAGTCAGAACCCTCCAGGTGGGTTCAGATTCTACAGCTGACCCTCCAATGGGTTTTCAGAGGCAGTAAATTAAGTTGTCCAGGAGGAGATGGGAGCAGCTGGTGGATTCAAACTGTGTGCTTTTAGGTTGGCAGTGCAACTCCCTACAACTAAAACACCAGAGCTCCCTTTATAATATATATTTACATTCTTGAGAAAGGTAGTCCAGTTGAAGATGGGAATTATTGAACAATATCATTAATATCACACACAAGGAAAATTTTGCTGAAGATAAAACATGTTGTCCCAAAACACTGACAAGAAACTTCCAGAACTTCATGCCATTTACAGAGGATATAAAATAAGCGATATCAATGCTGACGCCAGAAGAATCTTGACTAAAAGCAGAAAGATGTCTGATTGTATTTTATTGGTTTACAAAAGTCTTCAATGGTGTTACTGTTATGTACCATTGATTCAGCTATGACTCTTAGCATCCCTACAAACAATGGCTCTGAATCTTGCCCGATTCTGAAACAACCTCACTATATCCAGTGCATCTGATTGACACTGCTGCCCATCTTTTTGAGGATCTTCTCTCTTATGCTACCTTCCATCTTTCCAAGCAAAATGTCATTCTCAAGGACTGGCCACTCCTGACAATGGGCCTAAAACATGTGAGCTGAAGTTTCACCATTTTTGTGTTGTAGGAGCACCCTGGTTTCACTCTCTGTAGGGCAGACCTGTTTGCTCTGCTGGCAGTCATGGGATATTCAATACTCTTGTCCAGCACTACAATTCAAAGGTATGGATTTTTCTTCTGTCATCTTTTGTCATTTCCAGTTTTAAGATGCATCACAAGCAACAGAAAAGATCATGGTTTGGATCAGCTACTCTTTATTCTTTAAAATGACATCACTGTTCTTTAATACCCTGGGGAGGTCCTTAACAACAGATTTTCCCAGTGTAACTCATCTTTCGGTTTCTTGACTGCTGATGCCAAGGGCTGTGACACAGCAAATGATATATAATATTCTGAGGAATGGGAATTCCAGAGCACTTATGATTGTGCTTCTGTGGAACCGTACATAGAACAAGAGGCAGTTTGAACAGAATAAGAGGATACTGTGTGATTAAAAATCAGAAAGGCATATGACAGGTTTGTTTCTTTCACAATATTTACTCAATTTATGCTGAGAAAATAATCTGAAATGAAGATGTCTTTGAACTAAGGTACTGGCCAAAAGTATTAAATAAACCATGGACTTACAGAAGAATAAACAAATCAGTTTTAGAAGTGCAGTCAGAAATATCTGTACTTTGGATATGTGATCAGGAGGGATTTAGCCAATGGAGAAAGACATAATCCTGGAAAAATAAGATTAGAAAAAAAAAAGAGTAAAAAGAAAATGCCTCAGAGAGATGTACTGACATAGTAGCTGCAACAATGGGCTCAAAGAAAGCAGGGATTCACTCTGTAAAATTAAAGTCACTAAGAGATGGAACCAACATGTCAACCTAACAACAAAACCATCCTCAATTGGAATTGGATCACTGTGGCTCTGCAGGATGCTGAAAAGCTGTTGCAAGCATAACTTTGTCTTAGTAGCCAGGAGAGCTTGATGCTTGTAATTGGTTTATAAAGAAAAATGCATGTAATGTGCAATTTTTTCCAGAATGGTGGTGTAAACCTATAAAAAGTAAACATGAATCTTTTCTAGATCCAGGAAGATCATGCCTTCTCCAAACTATGTAAGTGGACGATCTGCAAAACCTGACTCGCAGCTGAGATATGCCACTTCATTTCTTACTCTTTTAGTCACCTGGATCATAAGAAATTATGTAACCTTGGCTGAGAAATTTATTCTAAGAGTGGTAAAGGTATGTTTGTGTGGGTCTGTGTAGTTTTATCTATCCCACCTGAAATATTATAACTACACAACTCATTAAAAGGAAACTTTAAAAGAAGCTATGCTAAGAAATCTACCTTTTTCTCATTGTTTAAAGATTGATTCAGAGAGAGTATACAGTTAAATTCCTTTCCTACAGTCCAAAGAGCAACATCTGTGAAAGCTTATAGTATAATATTTTTAAAGGCTGCTTAGAACAATATGTTCAAACTGTGTTTTCAGAAGACATTCATCACATGTAAGGTTAAACGTTGTTCATGGGCATCTGCATTAGGAATGTGATACATGATTTGCCTTGCTATTTCAAAAAACAATACAAAGATATATGAGTGGTTACTTGTACTTTTTGTCCAAACTGTTTCAATGGTTTTCATCTTGTTGTTGAGAAGATGTTGACTTGTTTCTTTGTGGGGTGTGTTGATGCATCCATGCCACTAAATTCTCTTAGAAAATGACCTTACTGCTCCTAGTAGGGCCAATAGTAGGATAAACAGGAAGTCTCCTCACTAAGAGGATTATGAAGATGAGCTTTGGGGAGAATCGCATATACACAGAGCAATTTTGCTAGTGACTCACTTTAATGCCAAACATTGCATGCTTATCGTTGAAAATTTAATTTGGGTGGGTGTGTTGGAATCAGTGAGTTTGGCTAAGGTTCAGAGTACTGTACATAGATAGGGCCCCTATCGGTCGTGAGTGACTCGCTAGCACGTAACAATAGCAACAACATTATAATGTATTTTTAGGAGTTCATATTCATATTCTTTTGTAGAACATGGTCCTTTGTATCATTAACATACCTTTTACTTTGGGGCAAAGGGGTGCCAGATTGCATGAAGATGTTACAAGTAAATACATTTAAAAATAATGATTAAATTAATTCCAAAAATTAGTTACTGTGAGGTTCTTCAGAGTCCTGTATCCATAAATTGTCAAAGCTTTTATTAAGGGTAGGGGGACTCAGTGGCACACGGGAGATGTATGCTTATTTTCTTGTGTATGTAGCATTTTGTGGACAGCTTTGATTATGGATCCTCCTCTAGACCACCCCCCCCACCAGGCTGTCAAGCTTGTGGTACTGCAGTGACTAGCATATTTCTGTGATCTTGGAAGCTCCACAACAGGCTCTGTTGTTTGAGCTTTTTGTTCTGTTGTTTTTTTTTTTTTTTCATATAACAGCAACAAGCCCATCCATCATGAATAGGGTTCAAGGGAGCTTCCACACAGAGACTAGACAGACACACCTGGTGATCTACTCCAAATAAATGACTAATGAAACTCTTACGCATCATGAAAGAATACTCACTTGTTTCCTTTGGACATTATCAGGCAAGAATAATTGCTAGAGGAAGATGTCATTAGGTGTCATTGATTCAACTATGATTCACAGCAACCATATGAAAAACAGACCAACACTTTGCCAGTTTGATCTCCACCAGCCCATTGTTTCAGGCAGTATGTCAATCCATCTCCTTTGATCCCCCCCCCCCCCTTTTTGGCAGATCCTCTACTTTTTCCAGCATAATGTCACTTTACAGGGATTGGTGCCTCCTGATGACATGCCCAATGTATGAAGCAAAGTTTCCCCACTCTTGTCCTTAAGGAGCATCCTGTGTGGATTTTCTCCAAAAGAGATTTGCTTGTTCGTTGGACAGTCCATACTCATTCATTACTTTTATAAAACCACAATTCAAAGGTATTGATTTTTTTCCTCAGTATATCTTACTCATTGTCCAAGTTTCATATAAATATGTTGTTGTTAGATGCTCTTGAGTTGAGTACAATTCTTAGTAACTATGAACAACAGATCTGAAACTCTGTCCTATCCTCATAATCTCTGAGATACTTGAACACACTGCTTCGGTCACTGGGTCAATCCATCTTGTTGAAGGTATTCCTCTCTTTTGTCAACCCTCCACCTTTCAAAACATGATGGTCCACTCAAAGAAATAGCTGCTCCTAGCAATATGCCTTAAGTATGTGAGATGAAGCTTTATCATCTCCACCTCCAAATGAAAAATACCATGGCTCAAGTCATATGCACCATCATCTTTAAACTTACATCCTCGAGGGCTCCTCAGTACTTTAAAGAGACCACTGACAGCAGATTTTCCCAATGCAACATGTCTTGCTTTTTGACTGCTCTATCATGGGTGTTAAATGTAAAACCAAGTAAAATGGAATTGTTGACAACTTCAGTCTTTTCTACATCTGCCATAATGACAGCATTATGGTCCGGTGGTGAGGATTTTATGCATTTTGGTTTTCTGGTTTCGGGGGTGAATTTTTTTTTTAATGTGGAGATGTAACTAATATAGAATGCTAAGATCTTTGATCTTCTTCAGGAAGTCCTTCAAGTTGGCTTCCTTTATCCAAGCATGGTAGTGCCATCTGTATAATTCAAGTTGTTGATGAGTCTTCCTCTAATCCTGATGCCACATTCTCTTTATGTAGTCCAGCTTCTCTGATTATTTGTTCAGCATACAGATTCACTAGGTATGGAGAAAATACACAACCCTGATACACACCTTTCTTGATAGTAAACCATGCAGTATTCCATTGACCCATTCAAATAACTACTTCTTGATTCGCATGCAGGTTTTGCATTAGCAAAATTAGGTTTTCTGGAAATCCCTTATATCCAATATATCCAAAGTTATCTATAATTTATTATGATCCATATACTGTCTTTGTAGATCAATAAAACACAAGTTCCTCTATTTTCTGCTTTCAGCCAAGATCTATCAGACATTAGCAGTGATATCCTTACTCCCATGACCTATTCTAAATTCATCTTGGATTTCTAAAAGTTCTGCTATGATGTATCCATTTAAAAATAATCTTCTACAAGATTTTACTTGCCTGTGATATTACTGTTCAATAATTAACATATTCTGTTGGATCACCTTTTTTTGAAATGGGAGCAAACCTAGATCTCTTCTAGAGCACTGGAAAAGTAGTTGCCTTCTAAATTTCTTGGTATAGATTAGTGAGCATACCCAGAGATACATCTCTTTCTTGAAGCACCTAAATTGGTAATCTATCAATCATCATTGTTAGATGCTACTGAGTTGAGTACAACTCATAGTGACCCTATGAACAACAGATTTGAACCCTGTCCTATCCTGTGTCATCCTCACATTTCCTGACACACTAGAGACCACTGAGGCTGTCAATGTGTCAATCTATCTGGTCGAGGGTCGTCCCTTTGTTTCCACTGACCCTTCACCCTTCTAAGCATCGTGTTCTTCTCCAAAGAGAATAGCCCCTCCTAGCCACATGCCAGAAGTATGTGAGGCAAAATCTCATCATCATCCTTATCTCCAAAGAGCACTCCAGCCACCCTCTCCAAGACATATTTGTTTGTTCTTTTGGCAGGCCATTCCATGTCCAGTGTTTGTTCTCCAACACCACTGCTCAAAAGCATGCATTCTTCTATCATTCTTACTCATTGTCCAGCTCTCAGAAGCACAGCAAGCGATCAGAAAGATTATGGCCTGAATCAAATGTACCTTAATTCTCAAGATGACATGACTGTTTCTCAATAATTTGGAAAAGGTTGCTGACTGCAGACTTGCCCAGTACAAAACATTTTCTGATGTTCTGACTGATGGTACCAAAGGTGTTGATTGTGGGTCCAAGTAAGGTGAAGTTTTAAAGTTTCTATTTTTTCTTCATCTATCATGATGTTTCCTGTAGGTCCAGAAGTAAGAATCTTTGTTTTCTTGACATTAATATGAACTTCATATTAAAGGGTACATTCCTTGATCTTCTGCATGCCCCATGTGTTTTCACAGGGCCCACCTTCTTGAATAATTTGTTCAGCATACAGACTGAATAGGTATGGAGAGAGAATACAACCCTGATGCACTCCTTTCTTAATTTTAAGCCACGCAGTGTTCCCCTGCTGTGTTTGCACAACAGATCCCTGGTCCAGGTATAGGTTTCTCATGAGCACAATTAAGTGCTCTGAGATTCTATTCTCAATTATCAGCCACAACTTGTTAGATTTGACACAGTTGAATGCCTTGCAATTGAGTCTATCAATTATGGGGGTCTTATTTTTTGTGAATGCCTTCAGTGCAGCTTAGACATCTTCCTTCAGTACACTTGGGTCATAATTGCATGCTACATATGGTTCTGCATTGATCAATTCTTTTTGGTACAGTAATTGTATTTCTCCCATCTCATCCGAGGTCATTGTCGTCTGTGCTGTCCCTCCACTGTTCCAAGCTTGATATCCCTTCAAGGACTGGTCCCTCCTGGTCATTAGTTCAACATATGTGATATGGAACTTTAAAATTCTTGCCTCCAAAAAGCAGTTTTGTTTCATCCTCTCGAAGACAGACTTATTCGCTCTCTTGGCATCTCATGGTATGTTCAATACTCTGCTCCAGCACCACAACTCAAGGGCATTGACTCTTTTTCTGTCACCCTTAGTTATTGTCCAGGTATCTGATGCATAGCAAGTAATTGTGAAGACCATGTCTGAATTAGGTGCACCTTAGTTTGCAGACTGATATTGCTCTTTGGCACTTTGGAGAGGTCCTTGACAGCACGTTTTCCTAGTGCTAACAGTCCTAATGCTAATTTCCTAATTAGTCTTGATTTCCTGAGTGCAGTGTGGAGCTGACCAAGCTGAAACTATTAAGAACCTCAATCTCTTCTCCATCCATCATAGAGATTCCAGTTAGCCCAGTGAGGAGAATCTTTGTCTTCTTAATATTCAGCTTCAATCCACATTAAAGACTACAGTCCTTGACCTTCTGCAGCAAGCACTTCAGGTCCTCTTCAGTTTTAACAAGCAAGGTTGTGTCACATGCATAACACAGGTTACTAATAAGTATTCCTCCAATCCTGATGTCATATTCCTCCTCATAAAGCCCAGCCTCCTGAATGATCTGTTCTGCATGCAGATTGAAAAGATACAGAGACAGGACCAATCCCTGACATATACCTTTCCTGATTTGAACCAGGCAGTGTTTCTTTGCTCTGTTCTGAGGACAGCTTCCTAGTCCAAGTATAAGTTTTACATGAGTACAATCTAGTGTTCTGGAATTCTTATTCTTCTCAAGGCTAGCTACAATTTGTGGAAGTATTTGTTGCAGAAGCTCAGTATCAGCTGTGAAAACCTGGCCAGGTGCTGACTTTGGAGCAGACCATCAACTACTCATATATACCAAATTCAAACTGAAGCTAAAGAAAGTTAAATTAAATCAACAGGAACGAAAATTTGACCTTGAGTCTATTCCACCTGAATTTAAATGCCATCACAGGAATAGGTTTGAGTCCTTGAACACTCACACATGAAGACTAGATGAGTTGTAGGAGGATGTCGAGAATATCACCCATAAAGAATGCAAAAGGTCATTATAGAGACAGAGGAGGAAGAAAAAGACCAAGAAGGATGTCAAAAGAGACCCTGAATATGAATATTGAACTAGAGTGCAGAGAAGCTAAAGCAGAGGAGATAAAGCAGGAAGTTAAGGAGCTGCATAGAGAATTACAAAGGGTTGCTTGGAAAGACAAAGCAAAGTATTATAACAAATTGTGCAAAGAGCTGGAGTTGGAAAATCAAAAGTGACAAATTTGCATAGGATTTCTTAAGCTGAAAGAATTAAGAACAAATACTTAACAATGCTATGGGCAGTATAGTGAATGATCCAGAAACATTAGAGAAGATGGAAGGAGTACACAGAATAACTGTACCAAAAAACAATTTGCACAGAAGAGTGACACAAAAGATAGAAGACTGACACAGAAAAAAAAATCATGAAACAACATATGATCAAGAGGCAATGATCATGAGAGAAAGTTCAAGCTGCTCTGAACTACTTGGCGAAAAAAAGTCCCCAGGAATTGTGGAATACCAATTGGTATATTTCAACAAACAGATGCTGCCCGCTACATGTTCACCAGGTTGTGCCAAGAAATCCGGAGGACGATTACCCGGCCAACTAACTGGAAAAAAAAAAATCCATGTTTATTTCCATTAAAAAAAAAAGTGATCCAGCAGAGCATGGGAATTATGAAACAGTATCACTAATACCACACACAGGAAAAGTCTGCTGAAGATTATCCAAAAATGAATGGAACATTGACAAAGAACTACCAGAAATAGAAGCCAGGTTTACAAAAGTCTGTGGTATTAGGGACATTTTTGAGCAATAATATCTGGGAGGCACTCACTCTCAGCATAATCAACAAAACAATATAAAAAGAATAGGCTCTTCCCAAGGATAAAGCTCTACAGGCAGAAAGGAGAAGACAGATTAATGGAAATTTGAATTAGAGCAGACAAGTAGGAAATGTGCTATTACCGTAAATAACACTATAAAACAAAATGTGTTTGAATAATTGAATTAAAACCCAATTCAACTTATAAATATTTATTCAAATCATAATTTTAAGAAACAAAACCAAAATAGTTATTTTCTTATCCAAATACAGAGACGTTCTAAAGCTCTTTGGGAAAATGGGTTTCTTTATATAATCCTGTCTTTGACTTTCTTTGTATAAACCTAATTTGGATGTAATCTTGAATTAGTGCACTTCTTTTCCATTTTTCCTGCTGTCTGAAATTCTGATTTCAAGACCAAGTCCTTATTTTTAAGTTTCTGGTAAGAGTTAGGCAAACCTTTGTTCAAATGCTAATCCCAATATCTCTTGAAACAATTTTGCTTTCCAGACAGACACCTACGGAAATGAGAAACAGAACAGCTAGAAGAAACTAAAACAGAATTTGTAATTGAAAAGAAATGAGCTGAAATAGTTGAATATGTGAAAAGTATTAATTAATTAATTTAATTTTAACATTTTATTGGTGATTATATTAACTAACTGCTAATCTTAAAAAAAGCTTTAAAAAGGTTCACTTTAGCCAAACAAATTATGAGTATACTAGGCAACTAATTTGTTGAAATAATCCAACTAATTTACTTGGCCACAATGATTTATGGCATATAAATAGAATGTTTTCAATATACTTTTTATTTACTGATATGAACAGACTAGAACCTGTTTTTTACAAGCCTTTTTTAGGATGTTAGAAAAATCAGTAAGATCCTTTCAATTCTTTAAAAAGTTTTAAATGAAAAGTTCTTCCTTAACTATCATATTGTATAATAAAGACAGAATGGTGCAGAATAAGTAAAGATTCTACACACACTTGTTATTCATAGGGTTATAATGAGTTGCAGTTGACTGGACTGCATATAACAATATTAAAAATTTAAACAGTGTCTAATGGAAGATTAGTGCATTGCTATTATATATATATATAGTGTGTCTGTGTGTCTATGTATATACATAAAGCATAAATGTGGAGTAAAGGGTTTATTCAAAGTTACTTTCCTAGCCATTACCTGTCTTTGCCATGTGAATGGGCAGGAATATGCAAATAGGACAGGTTAGCCTATCCACTAGGGAATAGGCTATCTCACCAATGCACAAGGAGATTGGTTAGTCTTGATAGTAAATTGAGCAGATCCAGTAGCAAAAAGAAGAAATCTACCCCACAGCAAAGAAAAAGAAGCAAGAGAGCACAACTCGTCCTTCAGGACCAGAGTAACAGCCAAAGCCAATGAAACAGAGGACCAGAGAACTAACATGAGAGGGAGCTGACTGCTGCCCCTCACAGACACAACCAAAGCTAAGTTAAGAGCCTTTGTTCAAGTTTGTTGGAAAATTGGGGCTGGGATGGAGTGGGAGAGAGCCAGTATTAGCAGGGCTGAGAACTCTGTAGCACTAGCGTAAAGTCGCAAAGATCAAGGATGAGGCACCCATGAGCACATTTCAGAAGCTGTCTTGACTATATTCTGCTATTAACCTGGATTTTTACTTCCCCAATATGTTTCTGTGTGGTCTGTGAACTATTAAGTTGGATTTTAAACCCAGCAAAGTAGTAAGACTGGTGTTTAGATGATTAGAAAGAGATAAAGGAGTTTGGGGGACATGTTTGACCTCATGGGAAATGCTTTAATGTTGCTGATGCTGTTGACAGGAATAGTTATCCTCTGTGAAGTCAGTAAATGTCAGACATGGCTATCCCCATGAGACCCTTGCTCATTATATTGTATATTAAGAAATATGCCAAGTCACTGCCATTGAGTCAGTTCCAACTCTCTGTAAGGTTTCTGAGGCTGTTAATTGTCATAGGAGGAGACTGAACACCTTTCTCCTTCAGAGTTATTGATAGACTTTAACCATGGGAAAAGATGGGCCTTTGAGTTATCAGCACAACATGCTATGGATTGTATTACGAGAGCTTCCTACATATATATATATTGCATACATACATACAAATACACATATAAAAAAGTGTTTTTACAACATTCCTTTTTACACTCAAGTTTTCAAGTGATGATATTAATAATGTATAGAAACATGAAAATAATTTTACAAGTTCTGCAGTCTTTGACAGCTGGTACACTATATTTAATATATAGAATTAGAAAGACATACCAAATAACTCCAGAAATTATAACTTCAAGCAATGAAAGATAGTAAACAGTGAGGAATGTACAGCATATGGTAATGGTGAATAATAACACCTCGTGTTGACGCTAGCTGACAGAACAGGATGAGTGTTCCCAAAGCACAATCATATTGTGAAGATTAGTCACACTGAAATTGTTAATGAATATTTATCAATATATAACAGATTCAAGGATTTTAGAGTCTTAATAAAAGCGGGAAATCATCAAGACTCCAAAAATATTCCTGTAACAAGCATGTTAATTTTTTTTTTAAAAAAGGCAAAATGGCAGTACAATTCTGCACCTCAGGACTGCTAACACATGCCAATTTAAGCTATTATCCCTGTGAGTAGTCCACATAAGTTTCAGTATGTTTTCAATTTTCTCATTTCCTGTGTCTCAGAGGATTGAACATTTTATTATTAGGAATCCAAAGTTGTACAACATTAAGCAGTTTGAAACTAGTTTAAAAAAAAAAAAAAAGAAAGAAAGAAAAAGAAACTGTAATAGCTTTCCAAAACCCACGCTGAAGCAATGCCACTTCAGAGCGACTCTCCATCAGGGTTCTGGGGCTGTAATTCTTACTGGAGGAGACTGCCCATCTTTCTCTTTCAGGGCAGCTTGTGTATCTGAACCTCCAGTTAGCAGGGCAACCAATGTAGTCTACATCATCATAGCTCCCTTTGCTGTTGCTTGGTATTGCTGAGGCAAGCACAACTTATAGCAACCTCTGGCCAACAGATGTGAATCCTGTCCTATCCTGTGGCATTCTCATCTCTGATACACCTGAGCCCACTGTTATCACTCTTATATATTGGTAATTCACAATATGGGTTAAAAAGTAATATGAAAAGAGAGTGAAAACAGAAGAGCTTTTTAATATGAGAAACAGAAATTCTATGCAATATGTGAGGGAAAACCACATTATTAACATAGGCCACACATGCCAGCCTAGTCTGGCCTCTGAGTGCCAACCAGTCTTGTCTCACTCCTTGTTTCCCTTGCTCATTCTGCTTAACCACACTCATAGGCTTATCTTGGCACCACTTCACAGAGTTTTTTTCCTGCTTGAACAGCCTTTCCTCTACTATTCTCCTCTTTATACTTCAGACTATGTCACAGATGACATTTCCTCAAGCCACATCCTCCTTGTTGTTTCCCCTAAAATCTGAACTTTTCAAAGACTGCAATGATATGTCAATGAAATAATAAAAGTAATGTTTGCCACCTTGGACAAATATTGCAAGCAGAATGGTATCAAAGATTCTGTGTCTACTGTTCTGGTGGCCAAATGAGTAGGTAGCTGTGCTGCTTACCCAAAGGAGGCACATTTCTAGGGGTATAAATCCACTAGTGGCTATGTGGGAGAAAGTGCTCTCATGCATTTTATAGCCTCTGAAAATCCAGCGGAGAGTTAGCTATGAATGAGTTCCAGCTCAACAGCAATGAGTTGATTTTATTCACCAATTTACCCCTAGTGCTCAAGATATACACATCTGCAGAAGGAATGAATGAGTGAATGTATGAGGAAAAGACTAGTCACAATTATTCTTTTCTCATTAAAGCACAAAAGATCTACTGTGCATTTCTTTAGTTAATGTAAAAAAATGACATATACAATGAATACAAACTATAGAGGTTATCACAGGGGATAGAAGGGATAGTGTTTGGCACATGTTTGTTAGGGCTTGTCAAAAATGTCTGAAATTCTATATATACTAAGATGTGAAAACAACTGCTTCTGACACACATTCAATAAGATATAACTGTATACTATCTGGTAGCTTAGTGGTAAGATGCTGCACCGCAATCCTGAAGGTATGTATTCGAATCCACCAGCTGCTCCATGGGATAAAGATGGGCATCTCTCCCTATGTGATTAACAACTGCCTTGGAAAACCCACCGGAGGGTCAGATATGGTTTACTTCCAACTTAATGGTACACAACAACTAATAATATACCATGATAATACGAATGATGAAATCTATAAAATTAAATTTTCTGTGAAATATTTTCTTTATAATTTGCTGTACAGTTGTATGCTGTTGAAACAACTGTGACATACAGCATCTCTATATGACAGAACAGCCTCATCCTCATAACTCCCTAGACTGAAACTTAGGCATCTGATCACAAAGTGTTTTTCTCCTTAAAAGTTGTTAGTGGGTTGGAATTGCCAAGATTTTGATTAGCAGCTGACTACTTAAAGATTGCACCATTTTTTCTTTTATCAATAAGAAACATAAAGTTGGTCTATATATTTTCAAAATTTTTTCCTAGTTAAACATGGCTAAGAACAGAAAGGGAGTCTGAGTGCACAGTATGCTACCTAAGGCACTGTTAATGGAAGGTGAGTGGTTCAAATCCACCAAATGCTACATAGGACAACAATGAGATAACCTCCTCCTGTAAAGATACACAGCTCAGAAAGCTGATGGAGAGTTCCTATGAATTGGAGTTGATTTGAGGCTAGTATGTTTGGACTTTCTTTTTTTTTGTTTTCTTTTAAAGGAACTAGAAACTTGAATAAAATAAAAAATTCCTTTTTACATAGAAAATTCTTTTAAGTGTTTAAAATGTTATCCATTCTTAATCATAGTCATCTGGGAATACTTCTATTAAATATCTTTGGAATATTTGCAGAAACTTTGCATATGCATAACACAAAGTTTGGAACACAGACTTAATGCCTTTGGAACATATCTAAGTAGTTCATATACTTTTAACAAGAGTACAAGTGATTAGTGCTCAATTAACTACTAGCCAAAAGGTTGGCAGTCCAAAGTACATCCTTAAAAATTCTCTGGAGCAATTCTACTCTGTACATATGGGTTTGCTGGGTTATGAGAGTCTATAAAAAAAAATCAACCACCACCACCAAAAGTTTATTATACACAGTGATATATTATTTAAAAGAGAAACATTGTGCCACCAAACAGTTACTCAACAGTAGTGACTGTTTAAAGTTGAATTAATAATTTAATTCAGTAAGACAATGATAGGGAACACTGGCGGCCTAGGGGCAAGAAGCTGCGTTGCATGCAATCTTGAAGGCAGGTGGTTTGAATCCACCAGCTGCTCCATGGAAGAAGGATGGGCAATCTCCTACCATGTGATCAACTGCCTCTGAAAACCTGCTGGAGGATCAGCTTTGGGAAGGCTGTGACTTGACAGCACAACAACAACATGATGATGATGTTAATAATAATTGTTTGTGTGACTAAATTTGTTAAATTTAAATAACTCATCTGATTAAAACAAGCTTGGAAGCAGGAGTGGCATTCACTTCCGAAACAGCCTGACTCTGGAAAGCCTATAAACTTGGAGAAACAAAGTTATGCAAGTGTTCAGGTCTTTGGTTCATAGGGTTGCTATGAGTTGCCTATGACTCGGTGGAATTGAACAACAACAAGTAAAATCATCTAAGTAAAACTCGGAAGGGCATATGCCAGGGATGTGTCTTATCTCCATATCTTTTCAATCTATATGTAGAACAGATTATCCAGGAGGTTGGGCTCTATGCGGAGAAATGTGGTGTCAGGATTGAAGGAAGATCTATCAACAATCTGCGTGATGCAGATGACAACAACCCTGCTTGCTGAAACTGAGAAGGACCTGAAGCACTTGCTGCAGAGGGTCAAGGACTATAGCCTTCAATATGGACTGTAGCTCAATATCAAGAAAATGAAGATTCTCACCACTGGGCCAATTGGCAGCATCAGTATGGATGGTGAAGAGATTGAGATTGTTAACAGCTTTAGTTTGCTTGGCTACACAATTAACATTCCTGGCACCAGCAGCCAGGAAATTAGAAGACAAAATCCACTATGCCACTCAAATTAAATCTATCTCTGTTAACCCACTAATAAAATAATAAAAAATAATAGCTCCTCATCATATTATTGAAAGATGGTGAACAAGATGTGTAAAGAAAAGCTTTTGGCAGGAAAATTATTAAAATTTTACACTGTAGGCACTATGCTAGGTACAGTGAGTAAATGAAAAACAAAAAAACCAAAACTCCATAACATATTTGGTTCCGACCCTTGAGTTTAGAGTACAGTTGAACATTTTTTTCAAATTGACATTAGATTAAATCTTATTATGCACACAGAAGGTAGTATGCTGCTTTCCTATGTAAGTCATTCAATTTTATCTAAAAACTGTTCCACTAAGTACTAACATTCCCATTTTATAAGGCTTTGATTTGTTGTTGTTATGTGGTATCAAGTCACCTGCCACTCAAAGCAACCTATGTATAAGAGCTCTAAGCCCTGCTCTATCTGTGCCAACCTCATAATCCCCAACACACCTATTACCACTACCCCAATCTCTGAATTGATCCATCTCATTGAGGGTCTTCCTCTCCTGTGCTGTCCCTCCACTAACATGCTGTCCCTCTCCAAGGACCAGTCCCTCCTTGCAACATGCCCAAAATATGTCAGATAAAACTTCAGAATTCCTGATTCCAAGGAGCAGCCTGGCTTGACCCTCTCCAGGACAAACCTGTTTGTTCTCCTAGCAGTCCATGGTATATTCAACACTCTTCTCCAGCACCACAGCTCAAAGGTATCAATTCTCTCTCTATCAACCCTATTCACTGTCCAACTCTCTGATGCATAACACGTAATTGCGAAGACTATATCCCGGATCAGGAACACCTTAGTCTCCAGCCTGAAGTCGTTGTTCTTCCAGTACTCTTGAGAGGTCCCTCACAGCTGACTTTCCCAATGTAATTAGTCTCCTGATTCCTGGCTGCCGTTACCAAGAGTATTGACTTTGGAACCAAGTAAACTAAAACTGTTAACTGTCTCAATCTCTTCACCATCCATACTGATACTGCCAATTGGCCCAGTGGTGAGAATCTTTGTTCCCTTGATGTAGAGCATCAATCCATACTGAAGGCTGCAGTCCTTGACCTTCTGCAGCAAGCGCTTCAGGTCCTCCTCAGTTTCAGCAAGCAGGGTTGTGTCATCTGCATAACGCATGCTGTTGATGATTCTTCCACCAATTCTGATGCCACATTCCTCCTCATACAGCCCAGTGTTTGGATGATCTGTTCTGCATACAGATTGAAAAGGTATGGAGATGGAATACATCCCTGCTGGACCCCCTTCTTGATTTTGAACATGTAGAGTCTCCTTGCTCTGTTCTGACGACTGCCTCTTGGTCCAAGTATAGGTTTTGCATTAGCACAATCAAATGTTCTGGGATTCCCATTCTTCTCAGAGTCAGCCATAGCTCGTTCTGGTCCACACAGTCAAAAGTCTTTGCATAGTCAATGAAGCTCAGATAGACATTCTTCTGGTATTCTCTGCTTTCTGCCAAGATTTATCTAACATTTGCAATAACGAGTCAAGGCAAAAAAACAACAACCCACCAACACTGAGCTGATTCCAACTCACAGTGGCCCCATAGGGCTAAGGAGAACTGTCCCATACTGCCAAGTCTACCCCTAGGGAAGCAGCTGCTAGATTTAAATCACAGTTTATTTGGTTAGCAGTCAAGCACTTCAACCACTGTGCTAACGTGCTCTTCTTAGGGACTATCAGGGCCTAAATATCCTACAATGATGAAGTCTCAAAACACACTGCTGTTAAATTGGAACAGATTGAAAGCTGATCTTTCAGCAGTTTTTCAGAGGCTGTAAATCACACAAGAGGAAATTGTTAACCTTTTTCTTGCAGAAGGGCTGGCTCCTGGATTCAAATTGGCAGGGAGAGGAGTTTTCAGAGGCAGTTAATTACACTTGGGCAGACTGCTCATCCTTCCCCCTTGGAGCAGCTGGTGGATTCAAACGATGTGCCTTCAGCTTCTTACCACTAGGCCACCAAAGCTCCCTAAATACTCAGCAAGCAGATATGAATATATCAGCGTTTGCTGAAAATGACACAAAATAAACAGTGATTTGATCATCTAAAGTGCTAAAGGAGCACAATATTAACTGTATGCATGTTGAGCAACTAACACATTGCCTTCATTTAAGGAGCAAATTCTGTAACGTGTATTTGAAAGCTGTTTAAGTAATACACAATATTGAGAATATATTAGTAATTTCAAAGTCTCACATTTAGTAAATATCCAGGTTGTGAAAGATTGAAGGATGCAGCTTTTCAACATCAAACCAATATATTTCTTTCATCTACCATATTTTTAATTCTTTACCAGATAAAAGAATTAGACCAAAAGTTTTAGTACATTTTGTTTCTAGCATGCCTGGCACAGATCACTCATTACTCTCTTCTTTAAAACTTTAAGAACTGATATACAGAATTTCTGTATATTTCAAAACAACTGAAATCCTCCCCCCATATTCATATAGATAGTTTAGCATGTTTAATGTTTGCAATATAGAAATTGTTTTGTTCATTATTTGAAGAGATTGAGACAGTAAATGCTAAGGAAGGTAGGATAATGAATACAATCCAATGATATATACACTTTAGTAAGAATTTGACTATTTCTGGAATTTGCATGATCATGTACTCAAGGTATAGCTATGCACCTAAGGACAGTTTAAATGCTTCAGGCCAGCTGTAGAGAATAAAAACCAATGACAGACAGACAGACAGACAAAATAATTTCACCTTTTCCTATTTTAACTTTAACTTATAAGTACAGTATTTTATCATTTAATAATTATAATCCTGCCTCCTGCTTCGCAGGCTTTAAGTTTCCAGAAGGCATGGATTATGTCTGATTTTCTAGCCTCAATAATTTGTATTAGAAAATATTTTACTCTTGGGATTCTTCTAACCTTTTAAAAGTTCTTCAGAACCTTAAGAGCTTTTATTTAAGTAGATTAGATTGGTCATAATTAATATTAAAATGGAAAACTCTGAGATGTAAAAAGCTAACCTAAGATAACAAAAAATAATTATGTAATTAACATAACTATTATTTTTATTGGAAAAAATGACTAATTAAAAAAAATGAGGACCTTTTTTCTTATTTCTGTAAGCATGTTCCACGATGGCTTGATTTTTGTTGTTGTTAGGTGTCGTTGGGTCAGTTCATTACTTATACATTCAATCAGTTAGAGTATCTTTAGTTAAACTGTATAAAGGTTATGGAGCTTCACAGAGGTATATGACGGAAAGGACAATCTTTTTAATAGAATTTTAGGAGTTCTTTAAACTGGGGTACTACATTATATATTTTGCTAACTTAATGGAAAAATTAGGGAAAAAAATAAATTCTAAGGGCACAAATGTGTATCCAAAAACAAATGGCACATTCATTTTTTCATTCAACTGACAATATTTTTTATAAGTGGTCCTTTTCTTGTTTGACCACAATGAAATGGTAATTATTCACATTTCTCAATGTATTCAAACTAAACTTGGATATATATTGATGACACACAAAAGAAAGAGTAAGCAAAGGTACAAAGCATATGATTTTAAATTTCAATACAAAGAAATAGATGACAAAAGTCATTTTATTGAAAAACAAAAACAAACAAAAACCCACAAAACCATCACCAAGCATAATCAGATCAAATGCTAATTTGAATGCAATATGGGTTTCTGTTAAGCAGCAAATTAGACTGAAACACTTTAGTAAACAAAAGTGGATTCTAACATTTTTAGTATCCTATATGTCATTTCTAATTAATAAGAATCACAAAAATAATTTTAAAAATATTTTTAGTACTTATTTAGTTATAAATAGGAATTAACTAAACACTACAGCAAATACACAAACATTTTACAGTTTAAAAACTGTAGTTTTATTTCTTTAAAAAGGTTTTAAGTAGAAATAGAAATAAAAATTATATGCTTAAATTTGTAAGTCATCTTATTATTAGGATAAAGAATAAAATAACTCACTTTTCTTCTTGAAGCTGATGTTCCTGGGAGGCCATTTTTGGTTCTGTTCCAAGATTTTTCTGCATCCGCTGCCTTCTTTTTCTACTTGGTGCAATATCAGTGACATCAGGACTTGAAATAATGGAGTCATCTTTTCTTAAAGTGCCTAAAATTATATTAACAAGCTAAGTATTAGCATGCTGTTTCATCACCGACATACATGATATGAGAACACAATAAAATCTGTGAGAGCCAGAAGTCATTGAAACTCCTTGATTTTCTGAATTACATGTTTACCACCTTACCAGAAGTTCAGATGGCCTGCTCGTAAGAAGTTGCCTGAAATCCCTAAGACATGTAGTTTGAGTCCACCAGTTGTTCGAGATTAGCTGCCTCTGAAAACCCAATGGAGGGTTGGCGAGGGCTCAGTTCTGACTCTATGGTACACAACAACAATAACCACCTTACCAGCACACAATCTCACTTTTCTATTACTATTTGTAGAAAATATCTGAGTTTCTCAATAATAAGCTTCTGCCTTACAATAGGACAATAGGCTCTAGCTTCCAAAAGTTTAACAAAATTACTCTTCTAAAACTATATGTAGATTGAGTAAGGCTAGTCAAGTGGATAATGTGCAATACTTTATCACTAATCCAAAATATAAAAGACACTGCACAAAAAGAATAATTTCACCAAAATAGTCTTCGTTTACCTTTGTTTACTCAATGCACTGTTAGGGAACTCTGGTGGCTTAGTGGTAAGGAATTGCACTGCCAACCCAAAGCCTTGCAGTTCAAACCTATCAGCTAATCCTTGGGAGACAGATGGGCAATCTCCTTTCCTGTGATATTCTGAAAACCCGTAAGAGGATCATCTATGAGTTGGTTCCATGGGACAGTCAACTATGAGCCAGTCCTGACTTGACGGTACATAAAAACAACAATGAAATATTTCTAGTTTAATTACAATGACAGAACTGAATACAGGTCTTGGAGGCACCTGTTAACAGTTGCTTTGAAAAAAACCCCTGCTATGAAATATATTATTATTCTATATTAACTAATATCAATTATACTAACACTAGTAATATGGAGCAAATAAAGGAAACTTCTGCTAGTGATTCAGAGATAATGTCACAGACTTTTGGGACAAGTGGAAGCAACAAACAAAATAAAAATGTAAGAAGACAGTAACTGATATCTCTATATTGGCTAAACCATTAAATTACACCTAAATGTACTTTGTTTCATGTACTTGAAACAAAAGCAATGACTAAAACTTTGTCAATCCCTAGTCCTTTATTCTATATAAAAAGTTACGGATAGTTTGTTAGCAAAAAGCTCATAGCCCTGAGAGCAATATTATAGGTACTTAGTTATTGAAATATTATTTTTTTAGTTTTTAAAAAAATTTTTCTACTAGTTTATCTACAAAATTCGAATAAAAATTCGAACAAATTCTTTCAATTTCCCTCACCCCTCAAATTGTACAACCTGATGATTAATCGCCTCCTCCTCCTTCACATCCACATTCCTCTGCTTCCAGCCTCTCCCACCCCTCTTGGATCCTTATACTCATTTTACAATAATGGTTTTATACAATATTTATCCTTGTAGGACTGAGTTAATTCACTCAGCATAATGCTCTCCAGTCTCTCCCAAGTTAGGTACTAATTTACAAAATCACTGCTCCTGCGTACTGCATAGTATTTCACTGTGTAAATGTACCATAATTTTTCAATCCCTTCACTTGTAGTTAGGCACTTGGGCTGTTTCCATGTTCTTGTGATGGTGAATAATGTTGCTATAAACACTGGTATACAAATCTCAGTTTGTGCCTCTGTTCTCATATTCTCAAGGTATATTCCAAGCACTGGAATAGCTGGCCCAGTTATTGAAATCTTAAGAACTGAGACATCACCAATAAGCGAAATGACCATGGAATGTGTTTTATTGGTAAAAAGGAAGTTTGTAAACTAGTTTCATGAATACTGCATAAAGGCGCTTAAAAGTAAAATTAAGGATATGCAAGACAGATGGATTTGCCTAATATTATTATGATTCACCCAACCATTGTATGGAAAGGTACAAGAATCTAGTGAGGCTAGAACATTGATTCTTAGGGATGATATTCCACCCTAAATAGTTAAATGGCTCTTCATCATGTCATGGACTCTACACGATTGTGGTTGCTTGATGCTAGCAAGAAGTCAGACCCTTGACTTTGGAACCCATAGATTTGTCAAATGTGAACTTGTATAAGAAGTGGTGATTGGAACACCAAAAAAGATAGTGTGATGGGACTTCTTCAAGCCCATTTAAGAGGAACATCAACAGTTTTGTTCTTATTTGCTAAAAAAATACTGCACTTAAGATTGTCTATATATATATACCACCACAAGACAAAGGTAAATAACCCAACTGAAAAATGGGCATAAGATATGAACAGACAATTCACTAAAGAAGACATTCAGATGGCCAACAAGTACATGAAAAAATGTTCAAAATCCTTAGCTCTAAAAGAGATGAAAATCAAAACAACTATGAGATATCTTCTCATTCCAGTAAGAATAGTAAAATTAACAGAACAGCAAACATCAAATACTGGTGAGGTTGTGGAGAAACTGGAACCCTTGTGCACTGTTGGTGGGAGGGTAAATGGTGCAACCACTATGGAAGGCTGTATGGTACTTTCTCAAAAAGTTGCAAATAGAAATACCATTTGACCCCACAATTCCACTACTGGGAATATACCCTAAAGAAACCATACCCACCGCCCAAGCAGATATATGCACACCCATGTTTATTTTGGCTTTGTTTGCAATAGCAAAGAGCTGGAAACAACCCAAATGCCCATCAACAATGAATAGCTAGAGAAGCTTTGGTATATTCACACAATGGAATACTATGCTGCATTAAAAAAGCAAGGAAATATTATACAAAGTGAATGACCCTGGAGGACATTATGCTGAGTGAAATATCTCAGTCACAAAAGGACAATTGCATAGGGCCACTGTTGTAAAACGGGACTGAAATTGGGGTTGAGGGAAGACTGAGAAAGAGGGGATAATGTATACCGCATTGAAACAGATGAGGGTAAGAACTATTTAAAAGGGATATATAATTAGGTATTATTGTCATGAGAGTCCAGAATGAAGGCTGCACAGTGGAGACTTGAGGGGAAGGATTGTATTGAAAGATTTTTTTTCTTTATTTTTCAAAGAGCGATTTGAAGGGAGAGGGTGGCCAGGGAGAAAACTGCAACAGTGAATGAATGAAAATTCTAAGTCTCTGTAAACTTTCATTAAAATTAATTAAAAAAAATATTGTCTATATATATGTTGCAAAATTTATTCTGAACCTTTTGGGTGCAGTTACAAGAGAGTTGTACTACTAACCCAAAAGTCATGGTTCTATGGTGATGAAATCTACCAGCAGTGCTGTGTGAGAAAGATAGGCAATCTCCTATTACTTGATTTACAGCCTCTAAAAAATCATTGGAGGGTCCGACGTCAATTATTTCTCTGACTGGACAATGCACTTATTTTAGTTTATTATAGTCAGATCCCAAAATAATGAAAAGAGTAGTCTAATCTTCCCACACTTCAAACTTTTTGGTACATGTTACTATTTACTTCAAAGAAGCTATGAGTTGTGTAAGACCAAATGTGTTAAGTCAGTTCACAAAACCATTTTTAAGCCAATTTTTTCCCTACAATTAAAATGCAGACTCTAAAACCTTGGCATGAAGATAGAGGGCTAGCTATATATTCTAGTTACTGCTTAAATAGAATTTCTCTTTCTTTTTTTATGCTTTTGTATCATGAAAAATAGTTTGTCTCTCAGTTTACTTGCACTTGTAATAACATACTTGAATAGATTCTATTAGCCTAGTTTTGTTTTTATGGTTTATAATAACTGGCAATGTATTGGCATAGGATTTCCATGGTTGAAAATTTTTACACAAGATTGACACATATTTCTGCAATGGATAGGCTGGTGTGTTCAAATTACCGACTTTTCATTTAGCAAGTGAGTGCTTTAACCACTGTACCAGTGTTGTTGTTGCTGTTATTGTTAGGCGTTGTGAGTCAACTGCAACGTATAATAATCCTATGAAGAGCAGATCTGAAACCTAGGCTATCCCGTGCCATCATCACAGTCTCTATGACTCCTACAAGTCAAATAAGGATTCTCAAGTGTCTATCCTATTTTCAAGCCTATAAAAATGCATTCAATTTACAAGGAAAAAGAAATCCATATTGTTTCTTAATTCACACACACTCATCATAAGTTATGAGGAACAGCTTGAAGAGAGTTGGAAAACAATAGGAAGTGATGAGTGGTAATAAGAAAGTGACAAAGTTGTTTCAGTAGTCATCAAAGAGTTAAACTCAAAGGATGGTGTAGGATAAATATGGGCAGCAGTGAATAAGAGGAAGGACAAGGAGACAGATATATGGTAAATAAATTTGCCAACTTCCTAATTCAGCAGAATTGTATGGATTTGATGCTGATGGGGGAACTTTTTCCCTCAAGAGACCACATTCAAAATTTGAGTTAATATTATCATTAATCTCATTGTCATGACAAAATGTCTTTCACCATTTCCAGGAAATTTTTTAAAAAGAAAACAAAAGAGAAAAAATATTGCCAATTAACTTACTCTAGCTGAAATACTGATTGGCAGAACTGTGGGATGGATTTCAAGTTCTCATTAGGTTCATTGACTCTAGAAAATGGGGAATCTTTACACAAGACTTCTTATTGTGAAAGGTGGCTCCACAAAACCCCACACTTCATCTCATGTGACAGAAGAACTGCAGGAGCTTGGCAGCGGGCAGTTCAGACATGAGAAAGACAGAGTGTGATCTTCCCAGGGTATTCTCAATGTCGAAATGAAATGACACTGTTGGCTACTTAAACTGTCAGTAACTGGATAATGCCCAAGAGTTAAACCACTCAGTGAATGTTATTCTTTAGCCATTATACTCTCGAAACCCACATGTTTTTCCAGGATGAAAGTTTGTCTTAGTAAAACCTCAGTAACTCTAAGAGTTATCAATTTCATTTTCTTAATATAGCCAGGTGAGATATAAGGCAAAAGGGAATCAGAAACCTGAATCTGAGTTCTGCAGTCTACTTTGGACATGCTATAGAATCTCTAAATGTCACAGCTGAAAAAGTAAAATTACCACAGAATCTCTTAAAGAATGAAATAGTAAAAAAGTATCATTAAAAAATGCTTGTGTACTTCATTTAAATTTCAAGAATCTTTAGATTATCTTGTTTATCTTCTCCCAGTCTAAAAAACAAAACAAAACAAAACAAAAAAAAAGAGAAAAGAAAAGGGGGATGAGATCCTAAGGAACCACAAACTAAAGCAAGATAAATTACTGGTTTTAAAATTCAAAGTAACCCAACTGTCACAGAACCACAATCTGCTTTGGATAAAAACACCACAGTCTACTGTGACTATTAAATGCTTAAAATCTATAAATCATTATTTTCTCCTTTTAAATATATAAAATTTTGAAGGTAAAAATCTTCTAACCCTAAACAAAATATACACTTAAATAAATCTAAAACTTCAAGACATATTCTTCACTTCCTTGGGGAAAATAAACAACCAGTGACTCAGGCTACTTTCAACTCTGCAGTATGTCTTACTGACAAGGGGAAAGATAGTGAAAAAAGAAGCCAAGATAAGGTTGGACACCAGACTTCAGTAAGCAGTATCTCAAAGTGACCCAACTTGAGGTGGTAAATTTCTAATTTGACCACATGAGCCAATATTATTTCCTCCCATCATTCATCAATAAGTGTTTTTCAAATGTGCAATCAGTTGCTACCCAGTTTTCTCAATTTATTCTGAATAACAAACAGGACATGCCAACATTCTACTGTTTAGTCAGTAATGACTAACTACATTGATAAATATCACTATATTAAACACTTAAGTTTGTATGTATGTGTGCATTCATATACATATACTTTTCCAGAAAGCCAGGCTCCACTCTTAGATAGCTGAGCTGGATGTCAAACATAATGACAAAGAATAACTGTCACTGGGTAACTTAAGAAGCTATCTTTTGAAATTAAATACTATTAATTTCAGAGGCAGGGTGGACCACTAAAGATAATCTATAAGTATTTAAAAGGTAATACTTGATTACATTACACGTTGTATTAGACCTACAATGTTATATAATTTTCAACTTTTGAAAAATATTTTCAATTTTACCAAGTTCATTTTCAAATTCTAAGTATTTTTCATTCCTTTACTCATTCAACAAATATTTACAGAATATTTCCTATGTGATAATCATAATAGAAGATAACACTATCATGCATTAAAATCAAAACAGCTATGAGATATCATCTCACTCCAGTAAGAATAGCAAAATTTAACAGAAGAGCAAACAACAAATGCTGCGAGGTTGTGGAGAAAGTGGAATCCTTCTTCACTGTTGGTGGGAGTATAAAATGGTACAACCACTGTGGAAAGTGGTGTGGTGCTTTCTCAAAAAGTTGCAAATAGAGATACCACTTGACCCAGTAATTCCACTACTGGGAATATACACCACAGACACCATAACTGACACCCAAGCAGATACATACACACCCATGTTTATCACAACTTTGTTCACAATAACAAGGAGTTGGAAACAAACCAAGTGCCCATGAAAAAAAATGAATGGATAGAGAAGCTGTGGTATATTCATAAAATGGAATACTATGCTGCATTGGAAAACAAGGAACTCATGCAATATTATTCAAAATGGGTGACCATGGAGGACATTATGCTGAGTGAAATATCTCAGTCACAAAAAGACAAATACTGCATAGTGTCACTGTTGCAGAATGGGAGTGACATCAGGGTTGGGGTAAGACTGAGAAAAACTGGATAAATTATGTACATTGCATTGAAACAGATGAGGGAGAGAACAGTTTAAAAGTGATATTAAGATGGGTTCTTATGGTTTTCACAAGACCCCAAAATGAAGGTTGCATAGTGGAGTGTACTTGGGGCGGGGGATTGTATACCAATGAAGGAATTTTTCTTTTCGTTTTCAAAGAGGAGAGAACTGGGTGGTGGGGCAGGGAGAAAAGTACAACAATGAATGAATGGAAATCTAAAATCTCTGTAAATGTTCATTAAAATTAATAATTTTTTAAAAAATTACATTATTATGAGGAAAGAAAAAAAAATATTCATTTGCCAGCAAGTCACAGGCAACTGAGGTTTATAAAGGAAGTGACTGGAATGGTCTGAGGAAGGCACATTTTACAAAACTTTTACCATCTTTTGTAATTTATTCAAAAAAGTTTAATATTTCCCTTTCTTTGTTCCCCAATGTTTTCCCCCCTCCAAGTCCACTCCACTATGCAGCTTTCATTCTAGATTCTTGTTATGACGATAATACCTAATCATATATTCCTCCTAAACAGTTTTCTGCCTCATCTGTTTCAATGTAGTATACATCATTTATTCTCTCTTGGATTCCCTCTAACTCCGATATCAGACTTGCTTTACAACAGTGGTACTATGCAGTACTTGTCCTTTTGTGACTGAGATATTTTAGTCAGCATAATGTTCTCCAGAGTCACCCATTTTGTATAATATTTCATGAGTTCCTTGTTTTTCAAAGCAGGATAGTATTCCATCGTGTGAATATACCAAAGCTTCTCTAGACCTCTGTTTGTTGATGAGCACTTGGGTTGTATCCAGATATTTGTGATTGTGAACAAAGCTGCAATAAAAATGGGTGTGCATAAGTCTGCTTGGGTGGCAGTTATGGATTCTTTAGGTTATATTCCCAGTAGTGGAATTACTGGGTCAAACGGTATTTCTATTTCCAACTTTTTGAGAAAGTGCCAAATGGCCTTCCATAGTGGTTGCACCATTTTACACTCCCACCAACAGTGAATAATTCACAATCTACCTAAACTGACACAAACTGAAATTAAACACCTGAACAGACTCATCACAAAAAGAAAAAGAAATTGAAAAGGTAATAAAAACAACAAAACAACTTCCAGCCAAAGAAAGCCCTGGACCAGATGGTTTTATAAGTGAATTTTATCAAATATTCAGAGAAGATCTGTCACCGATTCTACATAAACTATTTGAAAAAATAGGAAAAGATAGAATTCTCCCAGACTCATTCTACGAAGCAAACATATATTTGATACCAAAGCCAGATAAAGACACCACCCAAACAGAAAACTATAGGTTAGTATCTCTCATAAGCAAAGATGCAAAAATCCTTAATAAAATTCTGGTCAATAGAATTCAATGATACATAAAAAAAATAATTCACCATGACCAAGTGGGATTCATAACAGGTATGCAAGGATGGTTCAACATAAGAAAAACAATCAGTGTCATTCCTCACATAAACAAAGCAAAGAACAAGAACTGCATGATCCTATCAATTGCTGTAGGAAAGGCCTTTGACAAAATCCAACACCCTTGGCTGACTTAAACACTCAACAAAACAGGATTAGAGGAGAATTTCTTCAACATAGTAAAAAGTATATACACAAACCTGAGAGCGAACTTTGTTCTCAATGGAGAAAGATTAAAGGCATTCCCTTTGAGAACAAGAACTAGGCAAGGATGCCCACTATTGCTTCTCCTATTCAATATTGTATTGGAAGTCTTAGCGATAACAGTAAGGCAAAAGAAGGAAATAAGGGGTATCCAAATTGGCAAAGAGAATGTAAAATGATCTCACTATGCAGATGATATGAAAACTTAGAAAACCCTAAAGACTCAGCAAGAAAACTACTGGAATAGCTGACCAATTCAGCAATGTGGCAGGATACAAGGTCAACATACAAAAAATCAATTGAATTTCTCTACAGTGACAAAGAGAATACAGAGCAGGAGCTAAGAAAAACAATATCCTTCACAACAGTTAATCAAAAGATTAAACACTTGGGAATAAATCTAACCAGAAGTACAAAGGATTTAGTCAAAGAAAATTACAAAGCATTACTACAAGAAACAAAAAGGGACCTGGAGAAATATTTCTCTATTATCAATTAGTAGTCCTCTTTTCTTGGTATTTATTTTGAAGGCATTATTTTCATAATCAGATACTGATGATACAGATTTCTCAAAAGAGGAAGCTAATTGGTAGCTCACTGGAGTAAAATGACTTATGCAAAGAAAGTGTTAAAAATAAGATTTGTAGAAAACTTACACAATAAACCTAAATAATAAATCTGAATTTAAACTATGTAATCATCCTTTTAGATACTTGTTTTTTTAATCTAACAGCATTTTAAGTAGATTCTATCATATCTCTGTTAATTTATCAATATATAAGCACCAGGATGGGATAAGCTGAATGTGTCTTATACACTGCTAGCTTAAGACTAGTGCAGTGGCTAACTAACAGTTATAGTATTACCATACTAATTGCTTTATATATTAATTGACTGACTAGAATAAACCTTTTATTAATAATGACATTAATAACAAATATCACCTTAAAAGCTATTTAAGTAAACAATTATACAAACATCTGTGCTTGCTATTACTAAATAATTTTTTAAAACTCTAAAACTCTCTTTTTTTAGGAAAAGTTATTTATAAAAGCCTTTAACTTATGGAGTTTTGTGGTAAATCCACAAACTTTGGAATGTAGTTTAAATCACTATTAAGTTTTCAAAAAATAAAACTACAATTTCTCAGCTTTCACAAGCTTTATAAAAGGACCACTGCCTGTGACCCCTGTCATGAAATGTTTGGAGCTAACACAAAGCTTTCATTGTTGTACACAAGTCAAATATGGACTTCTGTAATCACTAAGCTTTTTTACCATCGTCTTCATAGACATTTGTAAGGTTTTTAAAAATTTCACATTGTTCTTGAAGCTTGATCATTTGTAAAAGAAACCTTAGAATTTTTACAAAATTTAGAAAGGATTTCTTCAAACTAGACTAAATTCTTTTAAAAAATACCAAATAAAACACACTTTTTTATTAAGAAATTATATAGAAACAGCTGCCCTTGAACCTGACTCCAACACACAGAGAGAAGGCTTGAGATTTCTTAAGCTAAAGGGGAACCAGGCATGGACCAGCCTTGGTTTCCGCAGAACAATATATTCATGATGCAGGTACATCTGCCGTGAACCTTCCTGACTGCAACATGTGGAGAAAGCTTTGGATTTCTTAAACCAAAAATAACAGGCATGGACTAGCCACAATTTCCAGACCACTGATCCAGAAGCACTGACATTCTGGTCCATCACAGAACACTGCCCTTTCCTGGGACATTCCACACTTTAAAAAGCCCAACATCTACTAAGAAAAGATTCACAAAATGCCAAGAAACCAGCAAGTTGCTTCAAATATGGAAAAAAAAATTCCCACTTACCTAAAAAAGCAGAGCATATTGCAGACCAAATGAATACCCCAGATAAAAGGAACTCAAAGAAATATGTTGATGTGGAGCTATTATGAACAACTATAAAAGAAGGTACAAGTGATGGAGAAACAATGGAAACCATCAAGAAAGCGAATACTCCAGAGAACTCCACAGATAGGGAACCAGAAGTGATATATTGATGAGGAGCAACTTGAACAACTATGGAAGAAAATGGAAAGATGGAAGACGTAATTTAAACTATAGATAAAGTGGTACAAGAACTTAAAACATCATCACAAGACAGAGAGGGTACACTGAATATTGTACTGGAAAGAACAGAAATGCAATCCAGATTTTTAAGACCAAAAGAGCAGAAGTGTCCAACACAATGGAAAGACAAAAAGCAGAATAGAAGAGATGGAACAGTCAGTCAGTGAGCTGGAAGACAAGAGCTTCACTGGAAACATACTAGATGAAAACTCAGAGATGAGACAGAAAGAACACTAGAATCATGTGGTATCAAAAGGAATGACATACATATCATTGAAATTCCAGAACACGAGAGGGACAGAGAAATCACAAATAAAATTATGAAAGCGGTATTGGAAGTAAATTGTCCAAGTATTAAAAAGAACAGGAAAATCCACATCTAAGAAGCTCAGCAAACAATGAACAGACTACCCCAAAATAAAAACATCAGACATGTCATAGTCACCTTCTCCAAATTCAAAGATAAAGACAGAATACTAAAAACAGTATGAGAAAAACAGTCACCTACAAAGGAAAAACAATAAGATAAAGTTCATATTTCTGAGGAGAAACCATGCCACCTAGAAAAAGAAAATGGGATGGCATATACTGAGAGTTGAAAGAAAATAATTTTGCTAGTCAAGGATGCTATATCTAGCAAAGCTGTTTATCAAATATGAAGGAGAAATTAGGTTATTCACAGAAAAGAAGGAATGTAAGGAATTTGTGAAAACAAGACAAAAATTTGAAAAAAAGATTAAGGGAAATCCTTGACACAGAGATAGGAAAGGAAAGTGACAGGCCATAGTAATTAGAAGCAACAGATAAAGAAACACAGCAAAATAGCAATGATGAAACCTGGCCTGTCAATAATCGTATTTAATGTAAATGAACTAAATGCACCAATTAAGAGAAAAAGAGTATCAGAATGGATAAAACAAAGAAACAAACAAACGCAAAGCACATCAATATGTTGCCTACAAGAGACACATCTAAAATTTGAGGAGAAAGATAAATTAAAGGCTGGGGGAAAAACAGACCAAGCAAAAGCATCCACAAAAAGCCAAGAGTGGCAATTCTAATCTCTGACAAAATAGATTTCAGGATGAAAAGCACCATAAAGGAAAGGAAGGACACTATATAATGATTAAAAGCATAAAAGATCAAGAAGACATAACGTTCGTCAACATTTGTGTACCAAATGAGACTTGCAAAATACATAAAAAATAACGGTTAACAAAACTGAAGAAAGAAATAGCACCACCACAGTGGTAGGGGAGTACACAGCATTCTCAGAGCTAAAGGATACATCAACTCAAAAGAAACTTAGCAAAGATGCAGAAGATCTAATATGTACAATCAGCCAACTTGACATTGTGGCGGTATTCAGGGTACTGCCCCCTACTAAAAACCAATTCACTTTCTTCTCAAATATACATGGTATATTCTCCAGAATTAACCATATATTAGGAGACAAAGCAAACCTCAACATATTAAAAAATCTTAAATTAATACAAAATATATTCTCAGGCCACTATGCTATAAAACTGGAAATTAACCATATAAGATTAAAGTTTACAAAATAACCTTTGTAGAACCTAAGTAATACCCTGCTGGAACACAACTGGGTTATACAAGAGGTAAAGAATGAAATTTAGAAAGTTCCTTGATAATGAAAATACAACATACTAAAACCGTTGTGATGAAGCTAATGCAGTCCTTTCCTATATCTTTTTCATCATTAATATTCAGAATTAGGCAAACAATAGTTATAAAACTGACAAAGAATAAAATTTGGAAAATGTATTATCATTTTTCAAATGATTATTTTTTATATTAGGTGTTACATTTTAGAATGTTAGCCAGCAAGGCAGAACATGTTTTAAGTCTTCATGTTGCTACATGTGCTCTAAGAGCCTCAAAAATGATTGTTGACTGAAACAAAGCACCAAAGAAACCACTGACAATTTCATAAAGTAAAATGTAAAAACGAGCAAACTCTTTCTAGTTAAACTAAAACAACAAAAGTTCAGGTGTTCTGTTTATCCACAAACATAACTCTTAAGAAAAAAAATAAAAGCTTATAATTTTCACTAAAAAACAACACTGAATTCAAAAGCTAATAAACTCGAGCCAGAATTTAAAATGCCCCTGTAGAGAATAGTCTAACCTTGTACAAAAGAGTCCATTATTTGTAAATAATAGTTACCAGATATTCAAGCCAAGAAACACAGATATATAAGAGAAGTTATCATAATACAGCTGGGGAAGAAAAAGTTGTACTAGGGTTACTACTCATATGTACGTACTAGAAATGTTCTAAATAAAAATGACAAAGTATTATATGCAACTAAGGTCAAAGATAGGAAAATATTTGCAAGTAATTTTAAGAAATATTTTAGTAGAGAAAATAAAGAAAAAGACGTTTGAAACAAACAATATAATACTTGAGTGAGTAAATACACAAGACATTTCTTTTAGGTTATACGATAGTTATGAATGTCTATGTGGTCAAAGTGGTTTATACTTATTGTATAAACAACTGCCAGTTAATCAGTCAACCAGTTAAAACTGGAAAAGAGGTTAATTTAATTAATTCACAAAAAATTAGCATGAAAGCTGATGCTATTCTATTAGAAAATTATTAGTCCATATTTTGCTTTAAACTACCAGGTCAGGTAGAAACCAAAACAATCAAATAAAAATTCTACACCCTACTTTTTTATTTTTATGTCAACTTTAATAGTTTGGTAAACATATTCTAGAGGATTGTGTTAAGAATGATTTGGAGGGTAAGTATACAGGAATAGTTATAAAAGAAGATGTTTTAAGTGAGTGCTAGGTATTACCTTCTTGACCAAATTAATGCTAAGATTGATATAATAACCTACTAAGAAGTAGGCAAATTAGGTGGCATTAATAGAGACAAGATAGAAACATTTTTTTTTCTTAAGTAATTTTAAATGTCCTCCCCTCTCTTCCACTTAGAGAAGCTTCTTAGTAAGAAGGTTTGTAAGTCTAAAAATCCCAATACTCTGGAGTTTTCCCCCTACTAAAACAAAACCAGTATCTTGTTGTTGTTGAACTGGAACTGACTCATAGTAGACCCTCCAGCAAGTTGAATTTGTGGGTTTTCTGCTTTTTTGTTTCTGAGAATGGTCTAAATCTTTTAGGTTTGTAAGGGTATCAGAGAAGGTGGGCACTAGAAAAACCATCATCCTTGGTAAAGTAGAAGGTCCACAAAAAAGGTTGACTCTCAAAGATATGGATTGACACAATTGCTGCAACAATGGGTCCACACACAGTAGAGACTGTAAGAAATACACAGGATTAGGCAACGTATCATTCAATGGTACAAAGGATTATATTGGAGCTGACTTAGCACTTTGTCCCAAGACTCCATTATAACCCCTGAAAATACTTGTATGTAATATGTCTTTGATCCTCTGCAATAAGTGCTTCCAGGTCTCTTCATTTTCAGTAAGCAAAGTTGTATCACTTGATTTACAAGTTATTGATGAGTCTTCCTCCATTCCTGATACCACATTCTTTTTCAGAGACTACAGCTTCTCAAATAATTTGTGCAACATAGAGTTTGAATAGGTATCGTGAAAGGATACAACCCTAACACATTTTCTTATTTTAAGCCATCCAGTGCTCCTTTGCACAATAGCCTCTTGTTCTAGGAACAGATTTCGCATGAGTACAATTGTGTGTTCTAGGTTCTTTGAAATGTTAGATGCAATTTGTTATTGTTCACACAGTCAAATGGCTTCCACAGTAAATAAAGTACAAATAGACCTTCTTCTGGTATTCTCTGCTTTCATCGAGCATTCCTCTGACATCAGAAATGATCTCTCTGATACCACTTCCTTGATGTGCTTGCTCCAGAGGATCAAAGACTACAGACTTCAAAAAGAATTGCATCTCAATGTCAAGAAAACAAAGGTTCTTAACACTGGACCAATAAGCAGCATCAAAATAGATGGAGAAAAGACTGAAACTGTCAATGACTTCATCTTGGATACACAATTAATACCCATGGTCCCAGCAGTTAGAGGTTAGGAAATGTATTACACTAGGCAAGTCTGCAATCAGGGTCCTCTCCAAATTATTGAGGAGTAAGGTACACCTTTGACAGGCTATGGTCTTTTCACTTATAATACTGCTGAGTGCTGAACAATGAAAAAGGAAGAAAGAATTAAAATGCCTTTCGAATGTGTTGTTAGAGGCAAAGATGATAAAGCTTCATCTCACATATTTTGGGCACGATGCTTGGACAGGTTATCCTTTGGAGGTATATCATGATTGGGAAGAAAGATGGACTCAGAAAAGAGAAAAGCCCTCACCCAGGTGGACTAACACAGTAACTGCAGCTCAAGGGTGTCAGACATTGTAAGGATGGCATAGGTAGGACACAGTTCATATTTGCTGTTCACAGGCTTGCATGAGTCTTTCTCAACATAACACCTAACAAGAAAATGCTATCTGCAAAAGCTATGTTACGATCATTCATGATCCGACAAACTAAATAGCTGTAAACTTATAAAGAATAAAATGCAATACTATTTAATTATATCATAATCCAAATCAGATGTACATCTTCCTATAGGTTGTTCTGTAATAAGGAAGAAATGGAGTTCACAAAGGGAAACCTCAGTATTACTAGGAATGGAGTGCATAATTTTGGGGCCAAGTCCCTGGGTTATGAAGCTTACTGGCATGAGCAAAAATGGAGATAAATGGAGTTCTCCAAGGAATACCAAACTTATAGATGCTGTGTTGTTTTTATTACATGCTGTCTTGTCAACAATGACTCATAGTGACCTGAACCAGGCCTTATCTTGTGCCATCCTCAACATTTTTTATATACTTGGGCCCGTTCATTTCTTGAAAGATCGCCCTGTCTTTTGCTGATTTTCCACTTTTCCTGCATGATGGCCCTTTCCAAGGACTGGCTTCTTCTAATAACATACCCACAGTATGTAAGATCAACTTGCATCATTCTTGTCTCTAAGCAGTATACTGACTGCGATTTTTCCAAGACATATTTGGGTTTTTTTGTCAATTCATGTTCTGTTCAGTACTCTTCGTAAGCCCCACAACTCAGAGACATCAAATCAAATCCTCTGTTATCCTTACTCAACTTTCAGATGAATAGTAAGTAAATGAAAAATCATGGAAAAAAATAATTGTAAAAATTGTGGTTTGGACCAGGCACAACTTGGTCTTTAATCTGACAGCCTTGCTCTTTAGAATTTTGTAGAGATCTCTGGCAGCAGATATTTCCAATACAATACATCATTTGATCTCTTCTGCTGGTACCAAGGATGCAGATCCAAGCAAAATGAAATTGTTGACAATTTCTATCTATTTTTCACCTATTGGTCCAGTGGTGAGGATTTTAGTCTTCTTAATGTTGAGATGTAATCCATAATGAAGACTGCAGTTTTTAATCTTTTACAGCAAGCAATTCAATTCCTCTTTACTTTTAGCAAGCAAAAGATGCTATAGAAAACAAAAACTTTCCTCTAAAACTGACAGAGAAAAAGGATATTTCCTTACTGCTGGTATCCTAAACTAAGCCTTCTAGCATCTTAGAGTGAGCTCTGGTGATTTAGCTGTGAGGTGTGTTGCCAAAGGCATGTGGTTCAAAATGGAACTGCTACTCTGTGAGACAGAGAAGGGCTACTTCCTAACGTGATTTACAGCCTCTAAAACCTGCTGGAATGTTAGTTAAGAGTTGGTTCAGACTCTAAGCACATAACAATAACAGCCTCTTAAGTTGTAAGGGAATAATTTCTCACTTGTTAAACATATCCACTATGTGAAACCTATACTTGGACCAAGAGGCAGTTGTCAGAACAGAGCAAAGAGACACTGCATGGTTGAAAATTGGGAAAGGAGTCCACAAGGGATGTATTCTATCTCCATACCTTTTCAATCTGTATGCAGGACAGATCATCCGGGATGCTGGGCTGTACGAGGAGGAATGTGGCATCAGGACTGGTGAAAATTTGTCAACAACCCGCGTTATGCAGATGACACAACCCTGCTTGCTGAAACTGAGGCGGACCTTAAGTGCTTGCTGCAGAAGGTTAAGGACTGCAGCCTTTAATACGGATTGAAGCTCAACATCAAGAAAACAAAGATTCTCATCACTGGGCCAATTGGCAGCATAAATACGGATGGTGAAGAGACTGAGATAGTTAACACATTTAGTTTATTTGGCTCCTTAGTCAACATTCTTGGTACTAGCAACCAGGAAATCAAGAGAAAAACTGAATTGGGAAAGTGAGCAACAACATCAGGCTAGAGACTAAGGTGTGCCTGATCCTGTATAATCTTTACAATTGTGTGCTATGTATTGGAGAGCTGGACAGTGACTAGGGCTAACAGAAAAAGGATCGATGCCTTTGAGCTGTGGTGCTGGAGAAGAGTGTTGACTATATCATGGACTGCTAGGAGAACAAACAGGTTTGTCCTGGAGAGGATGAAGCTGGGCTGCTCTGTGGAGGCAAGGATTCTGAAGCTTCATCTGACATACTTTGGACATGTTGCAAGAAGGGACCAGCCCTTGGAGAGGGATATCATGTTTGGGAGAGTGGAGAGATAGTGCAGGAAAGGAATACTCTCCATTAGATAGATCGAGTCAGTGATTGGGTTAGTGAAAGTAGGTGTGTCGGAGACAATGATGTTGGCACAGGACAGAGCAGGGTTTAGGTTTCTTGTACATAGGGTTGCTATGAGTCACAAGCGACTCAACGGCACATAACAACAATGGCATCTCTAGTATAATAGTAGTAGATAATTAAGAAAGCTCTGCACAACATTCAATGAAATTCTTTCTTACTATTCTTTATCTAAAAGAAACATGTCATTTAGCAAAATGAAAATGTATAGCACCTTTATCATTCACAAAAGAAAGTACATAGCAAGTATGAATGTTTACATTGAATATTTTGGGGTTTTACATCATATTAGGAATGAAGACAAAGAGAAAGAATATATCAAGTAGTAAGATTTTATTAAACTCATATCTAAAACTAACTTGAATTTATTGTTATCCTCATTAATCAACTTCATGGATATATCAAACAACAATCTATTTTTAAAATAATAAAGCTTAATTTAAACAAACAGTTCAATTTTAATATCTATGAGTTTTAAGCATAAAAATATATTAGTTAAAAGTTATGTTAAATTTATTTCCTTTTCTAGTAATGTACTATTTCTATAATGAAAATAAAAATGTCATGCATAAATTCCTAGTAGCTGCACTTTACAGTTTTATTTATGTTTTCAGACAATCAATTATTTTAAAATGTACTAACTCTAGGTAGTTACACACAACACAATAAGCTCAAAGATCAAGAAGGTCATACAACTCACTTCCTAGGCACCCTCCTCCACCAAGAGACTAATTTCAAAATCTCCTGTTTCAGTAATTATAATAATGAAAACAAGGCACCTTAATCATTTAAGCTGTGAATAGTTTTTTATTACCTAAACACCTGTTCCTTTTTCTAAACTTATTTTTATTAAACACAGAAGAATGTTGACTTTGTTACCCGAAGACATCAAAAGCTAAGAAAACAAACTTTCTTTAACAGATTCATTCTCAAAGTGCTTTTCTCAACACAAGTGATTTTACCATGCTGTTTCTTCTCAGGATGGGGTTTTTATAAAGTGGTTTACATTAGGGTTTCAAGCTGGTGTGACTTATCTTTGATATGTTGCTAATATATAGGCATGCCTAAGTTCTGCACCAAACTAGTTATAGTATAAAATATACTAAATTGATCTCACAAAAAAAATTCTAATAAGCTGAATTTCATTATAGGAAAGGTATGTCCAAGTAGTTTTCAATTTCTCAAAAATAAATTTCTGGTATTTAAAATCATAAGTTAATGAAGAGGTGGCTTTCAGAAAGAAGGGAAATAAAAGAGATGAGTCTATGATCACTTCCTGCCTGGAGGCACCCTTTGGAGCAAAACAAAGGAGAAGGGATGGAGAGCAAGCTTAGCGCTTGCGATCTTAGCTGCATACGAGGCAGACATTAAAAATCCAGTGCTAGTGGAATATGTAGAATTCACAGTAGAGAAAAAAGGTGTATGTCCCTCTATATACATACGTGTGTGCACACACAACACATACACAACCCAAAAAAGGGTACCTTAGAGAGAAAAAAAAAAACAAAACAAGTTCTGGTTGCTCAGGTCATAGGGAATATAATCCAAAGGCCATTCCTCTCTGTAGGATCAAATTCACTAGTAGTTCCAGGATGACAATCTCCTCTCACATGACGTACAGCCTTGAAAACCCAACCTAGGGTCCCAACTCAAGAGCTATGTGATTGCTGTTATGTGCCGTCAAGTCGCCTGCAACTCATAGCGACCCTACATAAAATAGCTCTGAAGTCTGTCCTGTCCTGAGCCAGTCTCACTGACTCCGACACACCTACCTCCATTCCCCTAGTTACTATATCTCATCTGGGGTCTTCTTCTGCACTGTCCCTCGACTCTTCCAAGCAAGATGTCCTTCTACAAGGATCTGTCCCTCCTGGACACATGCCCAAAGAACATGAGACATAGCTTCAAAACTCTACCCTCCAAGGAGAAACTTAGTTTCACCCTATCTAAGACAGACCTATTTGTTTTCTTGTCAGTCTATGGTATGTTCAAGACTGTTCTCCAGCACCACAACTCAAAAGCACTGATTCTTCTTCTGTCATCTTTAGTCACTGCCCAGTGCTCTGATGCATAGCTAGTAATTGTGAAGACCATGAGCTGGATCAGACACACCTTAGTCTCTACACTGACATCACTGCATTTCAATTCTCTGGAGAGGTTCTTTACAGCAGATTTACCTAATGCAATATGTCTTTTGATTTCCTGACTTCTGGTGCCAAGAGTGTTGACTGTGGAGCCACACAAGCTGTAACTTTTAACAACCTCAAATTCTTCTGAATCCATCACATTCATCATGGTGCTGACAATTTGGCCCAATGGTGAGAATCTTTGTCTTCTTTATGTTGAGCTCCAATCCATCCTGAAGAAGATAAACCCTGACTTTTTTCAATGAGATGTATATAAGTCATCAGAAGAATACTAAGCTGCATATGCACATGCATATGCATATAGGAAAAACTCTATAGGGCCTGGCATAAAATTCCTCGTCATGAGTCATAAGCTGAATTCTGGAAGATGGAAAATTTCTGATGAGTTAGATAAGAGGGATCTCACTGAAAATACTGAGTAAGGTAGGTGAAACTGATGAAGTTTTATAAACCATTTTAATAAAATTTGAGGAGGCAGAAAGATGATATCAGGAAGTGAATTCACTGACAAAACAAAACTCAGTAAAAAAGTAGGCAACAAATTATAGACTCTCAATAGCACAGAATTCCTAAGGTGCAACACACAATATAAACAAGTTCCAAATATGAGAGTAATCAGAAAATCTGATACAGGTAAAAGTGTATATGCAATGAGCTGACTTGCACCTCCTCAAAAGGTACTATCAAGTCATCTGTCTTCTAAGAATGTGACTATATGTGGAAATAGCATCTTTGCAGATTTAATTAGTTAACATGAAATGAAACTGAAATAGAGTAAGTTATAATCAATGTGACTGATGGTTCCACAAGAGAGAAAGAGACACAAAGAATGAATATACCAAATGCAGACACAGAGACCATAGAAGAAAGAAGGTCATGTAAAGACAAAGGTAGAAATTGAAAGTATGCATCTACAAATCAATAAACACCAAAGACTGCCAGTCATCACTAGTAGCTTGAAGACATGAAATATATTCTCCCTCAGAGCACACAAAAGGAATTAACTGTCGACAAATTTATTTCAGAGTTCTGGTCTCCAGAATATAAATGGTGATGGAATACACAGAAATCAAATTAATGACAACTATGTAGAGACTGTGGACAAGTTCAATATCATCAGTTAGAAAAAAGCCAAATGTTAACTGTGAAACACCGCATCATTTGCTACTATGCAAGTTCAAGTTAAGGTGAAAAAAACATAAAACAAATACATGAGAACAAAGCTATTATAAAGAATATAGTACCTGAATTTAGAGGCCACATTAAGATTAGATATGCGGTACTGAACACTAATTACCAAAGACTGGATGATTTTTGGGAAAACATCAAGCAGGTCATATATGAAGAAAGCAAAAGATATTAAAAACATAAGAAAGAAAAAAAAATATCTAAATGGCCTTTGAACAATCTACAAAAATTGCTCCAGAATGAAGAGAAACTAAAGTATATGGAAGAAATTAAGAAGTAATATTAATGAATTAAAGGGTAAACTCCTAAAAGATGGAGACAGTGTATTACTTAATGCACTACGCCTTAAGCTAGAAATTAAGTACAATATGCAATAAATATTTCATAAATGTTGGAGTAAATAAATTTATTTGATTCCTTTGTATACATTAATTTCTGCTAGCTTCCAATTAGTTATATTCTTGCAACATAAATTTTATAATTCTGAGAGAAGAGAATCATTAGGCAATTAATTACAAAAGGCACAGTCTACAGGGAATAGGAGTTAAACATCTTTCAGAGAGATACATAACAGCCATCTGCCTAAAACTTGGAACCATTAACACCTATTTTTTGCACTCTAATGAATTCTCCTTCTTCAAAGGAAAAGAAAACAGTTACTTGGTATAGTTATTTAGGTGGTGTTGTGGTGTGGGTCTTTTTTTTTTTAATTCTGTCTCTTAAATTCCTTTACATTTTCTAAGAAAAAATTCTTTTGTGGCTGTTACTGATGAATCTATGGTTCATAAAGCTAATAAGACAGGACACAAGACTTCTTTTTCAATAGCAAATATAAGCAATAAATGGAAAAACCAAACTTCTTATGTTGCTG
>NW_006399832.1:11469705-11470349 GCF_000299155.1 Elephantulus edwardii | reverse complement strand
TTATTTTCTTGCATTTAACAGTAGCACTATAACCACTATCACAAAATAATAATAATACTGTTGAGGTGGTTGTTGCTATAATTTGCTGTTCAACTTATGTCAATCCATATGTACAGAGCACAATTGCTCCACAGGGTTGACAAAAGTTTTGATTTTCTAAAAGCTGTTTAACTAGTCTGTATTCTAAGATGCGTCTGGGTGGGTTTGAACTGCCAGCCTTTCATCAACTGCTCAATTGTTTACCCCACTGAAACCCCACCTTCGCCCCAGGACTCTAATAATAATGTTGAAAGGAAAGTACAACACAACCATCCAATGATTCTGACTCATGATTCTCTCAACTTCTATTAAATTTTCTATATATTATAAATCTTTAAAGAGGACTGCATTTATTTTTTTATGGTGTTAGTGCATTTGAACAGCATGTCTTTTGGTTAGTAGTTCACTGCTACCATGCTAATAACAGATAATTTTCATTGTGCTGGTCACTGTACCGTATTAAACTAAAATATATATTATATCACTTGCTATGCATCAGAGAGCTGGACAATGACTAGGGAGGATAGAAGAAGAATTGATGCCTTTGAGCTGCGGTGCTGGAGAAGAATATTGAATGTACCATGGACTGCCAAGAAAACAAACAG